>NW_015558568.1:214293-236208 GCF_001515605.1 Sinocyclocheilus anshuiensis | reverse complement strand
CACAGTGGTTGAAGGAGAAAAAGGTGAATGTCCTTGCATGGCCCAGTCAGAGCTCAGACTTAAACCCCATTGAAACTCTGTGGAATTACTTGAAGACTGCAGTCCACAAACACTCACCATCAAATTGGGCAAATATAGCAGTCTAGAGACATCCAAACAGACTAAAGGCTGTAATTAAAGCAAAAGGTGGTTTAACAAAATGTGTTGCAAGACATGTGATTGGCTGTTTGCCTCTGATGTCACACATTCATGTGCATTATTATTATTAAACTCAGGATCAAAGCCTGAGTTTATAAAGAAAGTTGATGATCAGCATCATGGTACCAACAAAGCCGGATTGGAGTGGTTTGGTTTTGTTAATTCGAAACATTCTGTAACTCTGAATTTGTTCAATTACCATCATGGTACAGGCCCAAGGTGTTCTCAGAGTTGTTTTGTGTGTGTGTGTGTGTGTGTGTGTGTGTGTGTGTGTGTGTGTGTGTGTGTGTGTGTGTGTGTGTGTGTGTGTGTGTGTGTGTGTGTGTGTGTGTGTGTGTGTGTGTGTGTGTGTGTGTGTGTGTGTGTTTGTGTGTGTGCGTGTGTGTGCGTGTGTGCGCGTGTGTGCGTGTGTTGCTGGGGTGTTTTGGGTGGTTGCATACTGGCAACCAACAGGAAAGAGTTGACGCCCAAGTCAGTTGGGTCCCTCCTTTCCTCTCTTTTTCTGCTTTCTTTTTTTAAATATATGTATAATGAATGATTTATTGGCTAATGCTAAGTTGCCACATACACTCTAAAAAATGCTGGGTTGTTTCAACCCAACTTTGGGTCAAATATGGACTAACCCAACCTTTGGGTTAAATTTTTACATTCAATCTTTAACCCAAAAGTTGGGTTAGTCCATATTTGACCCAAAGTTGGGTTGAAACAACCCAGCATTTTTTAGAGTGTAACTATGGTATTTTGTTAGAATGTTACAATGGTATATTTTTGCAAGGAAATCATTTGTTGTTCCATAAAGTTGAAAGATGCATTGTGAGGATCATTATGAATAGACTTACAGTAGGATGCATTTGATGAGTGAGATTAAGATACCCAGGTCACCTTGAGGTATTTCCAGTAGCTTGAACAAAAGCCTCTTTGAGGGGCAGCACTTCATGTGCTTCTATCCAACCATCTGCCACAACATCTTACTCACTCGACCGCCTTCATATTACCTTCTTGATCATTATATAATTTGAGCACAGACGTTTAATTAAGACTCATTTTGTAGCAACATCTACCAGACTTCAGCTTTGATTTGGTTTGAATATGTCTGTTTGGCTCCAGCCAAACCCAGACCTGCACAGGCACGCAGAAGATGATGATGGTGAATGCCAAAAAATGTCAAAACATAATAATTGTGGTGCAATCTAAAATCCTGCCAGTAGTTGACTAAGAAAGGTTTTAGCAGAGGTTGATGCAATGTGATCAGGCTTGATAAAACATACAGCAATGTTATCATGGAAACATAGAGATTAAACTAGTTCAGTAAAGCATTGCTGATGTGGTCTTGCAGGATACAAGCACAGACGGCTCTAGTGAACTCTCTCATTTTGGAAGTGCAAGTGTAACCCAGTGACTATATGGATCAGTAAGTGGATTTCTCCTCGAGCGAATGGCTGCCTGCCCATCTGGACGTGCACGTAAAGCCCAGATTACACAGAGTAATGGTGATGCTGCAGGGGTCAGTGAGAGGGGAGCAGACTCCTCAGCTCCTCGCCAGTCTGGTACAGACTTATTATCTGAAAATACAATGTGTTTTCATTGATACTTTGGGGTTAAAGTGTTTTTTTTTTCCTGTATATGCACCTTTTTCATATCTTTACATATTACATTACAATATTACATTTTCTAGTGGAATATTACAGTACCACAGTAACATTTTGCTCGCTTGACTTTTACTGCAATAATGTTTGATGTAAAATACACTTGCATTTATGCATTCAGCAGATGCTTCATCCAGTATACATTTCTATACTTGGGAATCGAACCTAAACGACATAAAAGCTGAAATGTGAAAAAAATATTCAAAAACCTTTTCAACTTTAAAAGGCTTTTTTTTTTGCCCGACAGACACCGAAAAAGCGCCATTTTCTAATGTTTCATTTTCTAGTTTTACATGTAAGAGCGCATTCCACCACTAGGAGGCGACAAAGGCAAATATACTGCAAGGAACGTGAGTGTTTGCAGTTTTGTACTTAACACATTAATCTGCCAGATTGATGTAATTCCCAGCGACATTACAGGATATACTAACTGTATTTTACAGGAAGAAACTACCAAATAATTTTACATCAAACTTGGGGCTTCATGGCACTGACCTAAGACATAGGGATGATTTAAAAGAATATGGTGACAAACATCTCATATGAAAGGCATAATTTTACAACCTAACACTTTATTATGATATTATAATATATAATTATAATATTATAATATGAAGTTGTTCATTGTTATGCTAAACATAATAATAATAATAAATGTAATTTGTTATTATTATTATTATTTCTCAGAAAGTGCATGAAAATTGATTTTTATAGTCATTTAAAAAATATTATATTTGATTTTATATTGTATTTGATTTTTTCAACATCAAGTGAGTATTATGAGCACTAAATATTAGTGCATATTTTACAAGAATGTAGAGAAGTCAAGCAAAATCTACAATTAATGAAAAAAAAGTAATATAATATTAATAATAATAATATTAGTTACACTAATATAATATAAAAATAAAAACTAACATTTTGAAAACACAAGTTGGTGAAAACGACTTCACGGGAGTGAAAAAAACTGTAGCATTTTGCAAGCCAGAAAATCATTTTTGAGAAGGACCCAGTAAGGTCACACCTTCCCAAACCTGTAACACCTCAAACCCCATGACTCCTCCACCGGGGTCCCTGTGCCAAACCTGCTTCTGTTTTGCTGAATGAAGCAGCCCAATTCACTGGTGCAGGAAAACAGAGGAGCTCAAGAGGAAAATCTGCAGTGCAATGCAACAGCAAGGTTTCAATGATCACATCTTCACAATTCACTATTCAGTTTTCTTATTACGCAGCTTTCTGAAAAAATTAATTCTGTGATCAAATATATTTTGTAATGTGGCATGTGATGGTATCAAATGCTTATACCATGTTCATTTCCCCCCATCATATTCATATATTATAGAATTAAAAATGCTGATTCAATGTACTTCAAGAATTACCACATTACTATAGCCAAAAAAAAAACATGGTACAACCAATAGAAAAACATGACATTACCTCATACCATATAAAAATATAATAATACCAAGGGATATGTAAAATACTTGTTATTACCATGGTAACCCTTGTGAAAAATAAGTGCACTTAACTGCATTAAATGTCCACTTATAGTGTATTTCAAGTCTTAAAAAACATTTTAAACAACTGTGCTGTAATGAAGTAAGTACACTTAAGTGTAGGCTACTTAAATTAAACTTTCATAACTATGTTTAACACACTTAAGTACACTTTTAACACTCTGTAATAATGTCAACTTAAAATATTTACTTTAAAATACATTTTAAATAATGTTTTAATATGTTGTCACACTTTAAAGAAGTAGGGGGGACCGGGGGCAATTGTAACAGGGCAATTGTAACTCTGACTTCTTGCATTTAATTTAATATCTTGTCCTTATTAGTGAAAATATATGAATTGTATTATTAATTAGTGCACCTGTATTTGTTTTTTTTTAAATCAAAAGATGACTAGTGTATTTAAAGTGGTCTGTGAGTTATGAAAGAAAATGTACAAAAAAATGATACAATTGCCCCCGGTCTCCACTACACTTATTTTGATGTGTTAACAAACATACTAAAGCACATGTACTTGATTATAATTTCAACTGTGTGTTATTTGATATTACATTTAAAGTTAACATATTTTAAATGTACTAATGACAACTAATTCATTACAAAGGTGTAAATACAACTATATTTAAATAAATGGCAAGTTAAGATAAAAATGACTAATGAATATTTTTGTTTACCTTAAGTTGTCATTACATTCGGCATTACACTTTAACCATATTTCAACGCAATTCTGAAATTACATATAAAGATGTAGCTACTTCAGTTCTACTTGGGCCAAAAACGCAGTTCAACTAACTGCATTTAATATCAATTTTACCTATAATTTAATAGCAAACATGCAATTAAGTGTCAAAACATTACATTTAGTTCGCATTTAAGATATCCTTTCAAGGTATAGGGAAAAACTAAAGGGAAAAATCTAAAAATGCTAATTCCATGTTGCCTATTCTAGTGACTCCCCTGTCCACCAGTCTTTGTCTTTGACCTTGTGTGGTTTCTCTCCCTCCCATTGACTCTAATCAAATGTGAGACCTGCCATCTCTGGCTCTCCACAGGTGCAGTTCACACTCAATGCTAATAAAGAGCCTCACTCCTGCCCCCTGCAGGCTGATACGCACCTGCCCCCTCTGCATTAACTCACTCTCGCCCCCTGCATGTTGACTCAAACCCTACATCTCCCGTGAACCACATACAGTAGATCTTCTCCCGACATAACCACAAAACTGGTCCAATGAAACATCACATCTTAATGTGTTGAATCCAAAAGACTGGGAAGATTTTTAGTGAATAATGGTTTAAATATTCGCACAAAGCTATCGTGTGGCTTCAAAAGACGCAGGCTATAGAACATGAGTCATATGGACTTCTTTTATGATATATATTTTTGCTAGAATCACAGTTGTGCCGAAATCTGTGACTACAGGTCGTTTTCCATCAGATGTTCATGCTAGAACGTGCCTGGTGTTCGTGCATCTTATCAAAGTCTTTGATATTATCGGTGAAGTGCTGTGGAGAAACTGCCATGTTGAGTGAGCGGTGCTGTAAAACAGGTTCATTTACTTAATCTTTTTAGACAAGCTGCACGAGTGCTATTGCTATATTTCATTCATAATGGCTTTAATGGTACCCATACTCTTTCTGGTGATGACTAAGCTCTATTTTATATCCTAGAAAGCGTTTTGGTTTGATAGGAACAGACACAGATATAGCAGGGCCCATTGACGGAGGGTGAACCAACTCCAGGGTAAGGCTAAAAGCAGCCAAATCTATTAAACATCATAAACCCGTCTTTTTAGGCAAGAACCAGACATGGGTGTCATGTAGGCTAAACAAAATGTTTAATGGGACTGAATTTGTATTTAACGTTATTACAATTTAATAGAAATTGATAATTATATAACGTTTCCTTTCCACTGTTATTGAAACAGCGAATAAATTATATTTAGAAAGTGACATTATCACTAACATTGATCTATCGCGAGTTTAAGCACTTTTAAAAAAACAAAATTACTGTTATAATCACTGAAGCTTTTTTCTACACTGTGAAATTAATCTCTTACATTGTAGGTACATCTGCGCTTTGTTGTTTATGATGAGAGAATTCGCAAGAGTCCGGAATTCAGTCAGCGAACGCGCGCGCACTCAACAAAACTGATGAGTTTGAACGATGACTCATCTCAACGCTTTTGATTGGCCATTGCATTCCTAAGCTCAACAGAATTGTGTGTGATTGGTTAAAATGCGCAACACTGTAAAAACGCCTAAAATGAAATACGGTGCAATATGAGCAGATCTTAATTTTCACTTTGTTTGCAACAGACGTAATAGATTTAATTTGTTTGTGCAGGGACATTTTTGTCCAATTTAGTGGCATTTTTGCCACAAGTCCCCGTGGCCACGCTCCGCCTATGGCAGGGCCATCAAATCCCTAAAGGCAGCATGACAGGTTACCAGCATTCTTTACCATTTATTTCACTCAGAAGATGTTCAATGTTACCCAAATTCACTCTGGTGATGTCTGACGTCCTTTTATTTTATATCTTAAAAAGCATGTGAACAGCTGCAGATTTACAGCAGGGCCACCAAATCTGACAAGAAAGCATAACAGGTCACCGAAATCCGTTGTCTGATGTCTAACCTTCTCTATTTTATTTCCTAGAACACATTTTGGTCTAATGTAATGGTCTGTTTGTAACTCTAGAATGATTTTGTTCTGACGTGAACAGACACAGAGATACAGCAAGGTCACCAAATCTGACGAGGCAGTATTAAATACATACAGTGGGTACGGAAAGTATTCAGACCCCCTTAAATATATGGGGTGCTGTGTGTACATTAATGAGGAAAAAAAATTAACTTAAATGATTTTAGCAAATGGCTGCAATATAACAAAGAGTGAAAAATTTAAGGGGGTCTGAATACTTTCCGTACCCACTGTATCTTAAAAATATACGGTTTAAATTGTTTTAAAGATTTATGCTAATATGCTTCTCAAGTAAATGTAGCTTTCAAGGATACTTTTTTAATGATTTTTATTTATGCAAACTTTTTTTGTATTTTGTAAACATCAGCGGATTTGAAAATTGTGATTACACTGAAATTCATAAAAGAAAAAAAAGAGAAAAGCAACTGTAGAGCATGGCGTAAGCAATGATGATGGCTTTGAAAAGGTAAACACAAAGCAGTACAAATGAATGCATTGTAAGTTATTTTGGATAAAGCCTTTGTCAAAGGTGTACATCTTTATAAATGTATGTTTCTCAACGTGTTTTTACACCTGTGAATGTGTAGCTGCTAGCACAAACCCAGTCACGTCAAAGTTGATTTATTATCATTTGTCTTCTTTGCAGAAGGTAAAGAAACCAAATACAGTGTCTCCAGGAGCCACAGGGCATGTACATTTTGAGTATAAACAGAATATGGGTTTCAGGCCTGACGTCATCGTAACCTGTTTGCATATGTCCTTCTGTGTACACTACACTTGTACACAGTTGATGCCTGGTAACAATAGATAACTAAAGCAAACAGAGTTGCTTAAGAACCTGAGATTTTTTGTCTGTACATCTTGAGGTAAGTGAACATTACCTGTAGATGTGGCTTTGTACAGATACAGTGATAGAGATTTGATATATACAGTAAATCAGCTGAGCTCCAGGAATGACTGCTGTTGACATTGTCATCTCTTTTTTCAGTGAAACTGGGTGTGTCTGTTTCAGATTTAAATCAACTGCATTCAAGCACAGTCTTGCATGAACCCTAACAGATGGATCGTGGGCTCATGTGCCCCAAAAGTAATCTTTCGGATAGACGGGCCACCTTGTTTGCCGTGTCAGTGTGACGTCAAATCCTCACGAGATCTGCAGTCATATGCAAAGCAGACAGGCTCAATGGGTTTCGACTGCATGGAGATGTAATAGATGGCTTCCCTCTCTCTCTTTGATAACATGACTGGAAGCCAGCTGGACTTTGAACTCTGTAGGCTGACAGGTGATACAGGTGATCTGACGAAGAAAGACTTGGGAGTGTTTCTTGAATTTACTGGATTAATGGAATTTCATGAGGTAAGTTGATGTTCAAGCTCTTATTATAATAACGTTTCAGTTCACTGTCACAAAAGGAGCATACGTATTAAAATCTGAAAGCTGGTACCTGTCTTACCAGCTGTGTACTGAACAGTGTAGTAGTGTAGACAATATAGTGTATACTCATGATAAAATAGCATATATCATTTGATCAAATAAATGCAGCCTTTGTAAGCATCAGTGTTATTTAAGTGTAACTGGTATACTATTAGAGGTTTTATACATATTTTGAATTAGTTTATTACACATACATATATATGCTATTTTATCATATACAGTATATGGTCACATGATCTACCCCCAAAATATTTTTAAAAAGAGATGAATACTTTTATAAGACATTTATAAACGTTATAAAAGACATTTAGAATATTGCAGAATATTTCCATTTCAATCAGAATATTCAATAACAAAACCAGCATTTACTATTAAAATAGAAAACCGTTCTTTTAAATTGCAATAATATTTTACTGTATTACTGTATTTACTGTAATACTGTATTTTTGATCAAATGAATGCAGCCTTTGTAAGCATCAGTGTTATTTAAGTGTAACTGGTATACTATTATAGTTTTTATAAATATTTTGAATCGGTTTTTATTTTCCATTTTCCTTTTCATTTTAGTAAGAGTTGAGTACGTTTGTTGTGTATTTTTTTTTAGTTGTTTTTTTTTTACCCCCAAATACATTTCTATAGTTTTTATACATTTTATTTCAGTTTCAGCTTTAGTTATTTTAGTACTTAAAGTTAAACTAAAAGAAAATGAGAAATGATTGCTTGGCAACTATTAAGTGAGTATTTTTTATATTTTCTTTTATTTCAGTTAAAGTTTATATTATTTAAAGTAACTTTTTTATGGTTTTAGTTTTAGTTAAAAATAAAATCTTCTTTCAAAAACATAAAAAAAAAAAACCTTTTGACTGGCAGTTTCTATATAATTCTTTCAATACTGAAGTTCATAGCGTGACCCAAACATTTTGGGTAATATTAGTAATGTTTTGAGCAGAAAATCTTAATAATAACTTTGATTATCAAATAGAAATAGTTTCAGTGACTGGAATGTTTGGAAGCATGCTACAAATTAGTGTTTAGCTAACAAGACAATGTGGAGCACAAAACCAGTCATTAACGTAGTAGAATGAAGCAGGGTGAGGCTGAAAGCTGTCGAAACGAAACGAGGCCGCTGAACGAGTGCGCCACACGGCTCGAAAGCAGCGGAGCTTTTATTATGCCACAGTCGACCGCTTCCGCTCCTTCCGGTCGTGCGTATGTGGGGGAAAAAAAGCAGCACTGTTTTATCATACTAGAATCTAGTAACTAGATACAGTTGTATCTCGGCCAAATATTGTCCTATCCTAACAAACCATACATCAATGGAAAGCTTATTTATTCCGCTTTCAAACTATGCAGAAATCTCAATTTCGAAAAATTGACACTTAAGACTGGTTTTGTGGTCCAAGGTCACATATGTGCACACAGTCTTCATGTCAAAGACATACCTACAAAAACAAAAGTGGAATTCCTGATGCTTGAAGACAATCGACTGTACATCCTGATCATTTCAGGGTTGTGTCCTATCAGTTGCCCTGCCTGTTTCATAATGGTGTGCATTTATTTTCTAGGGCTGTGGATGCTGGTGTAACGGTAACTGAGGAAACATGTTTGGTTTTAGACTCAGTCTTATTCTTCTGATCACTACGGGTGAGTTTTCATATTCACTTTATCAGGGTGCCCACAACACACTCACACGTTAAAAAAAATAATTTCGTAGCAGTCAGTATTTTTGTTTTGTTTTCCAGTAAAAATATCTAAATATCTTTAAAACAAGACACATTGGCTTGATTGTTTCACCCACTGAAAATTATTTTTCTTTTTCTTTAATAATAAACGTAACAAAATGTATTCTAAAATTAAATTAATTGAAAACAAGTCTCGGATGGATGAATGATTAAGTACAAGTTTTTTGGAGTGTGGAAGTATCCGAAAATTTTAAAATTGTGATTTGCAGGCTTGGAAAAGTCACTGGAAGTAATGCAATATTACAAAGTAATGAACATTTCTATGGGAATATAGACCGGGGCAAGCGGTCACACTGTGTCAGAGTAGGTTTATATATGATTTTGTCACATTATATGTTGAGACCGCCCTCTAATGAAATGAGATGATGAAACCTGCCATTAAAAAGCAAATAAAAACAAGTATTGTAATTAATAACTTGTGTAAATTTGTAAAATGTAAAACGTGTGGCAAGTTTTGGTAATTTTTTTCTATCTATCTATCTATCTATCTATCTATCTATCTATCTATCTATGATGTATTCATTTTATTTATTCATTAATTGTATCTTTGATGTTTTTAAATGGCACAATAGCTTGATTAATTACAAAAATTAAATTACAAAAAATACAAAAAATAAAAATACATTTAAAAAAAATATTAAAAATATATTTATATTTCTCCTTAAATTGATTCCAAAATAAATAGATAATAAATCAAAAGTCAAAATAAAAACAAGTATTGTAATTAATAACTTGTGTAAATTTGTAAAATGTAAAACGTGTGGCAACTTGTCATTTAAGAAAAGCACAATAATATCATGATACTTTATTTAGCTTCATTTATTTAGTTCATTTCAGATTGAAGGACAAATTTCACAAACATTCACTGCTAGAACAAAAACACACACAAAACCCACAAATTTGTATAATTAATTATTGACTTATCACTCAAAATCTCATATTTACTGAGATATAGCCACTGTGACAACTAGCCCCGGTCTGTATATTATCTAGTTTTGCTCAGCTCCAAGTTAATGCTCTTTTATTTTATTTTTAAAAGAGGGGGAAAAAAAGCATAAAATATACCAATAATTACCCTTAATGCTCATTTCATTTAAATATGATTTATGATGAGAAGAAAAACAATAAAACATGCCTTGAATAACAGGATCTAAACAAAACCAACTCCGTGGAAGTGTTTGGAATCATTTGTTACTTGTGTGTCGTTCACTGCAGTGGCCTCCGCTCAGGTGCAGCTACAGCCTCTAAATGCAGCGGTGCTCCGTGGTTCGCAGGCTCGGTTCAACTGCAGCACAACTCAGCCGCCATTTGTCATGAACTGGATGGTCAATGGACGCTTGGTTATCACCATTCTGGAAGCATCTGGGGTGTTGAACAGCACAGATCGCTTTTCTGCCAAAAATTTCACCACGCCTGGAGAGTACAAATGGGAGTTTATAATTAGCAATGTGCAGAGAGACGATGCGGGGGAAGTCACCTGTCAGGTTTTGGGTGGAGAGCCTCGATTGGCCACACTGTCTGTACAAGGCAAGCAGTGTTTTAAGTTCTATTGTGACTCATTTGAACTGATCCATGCCACACATGACGTAAAATGTTTTGACTATAGAGATATGACTGAGAGTGAAATATGAGAGTATACGAGAGAAATTGATCAAGACAGAGCAGCTACAGATAATTAAAGCAGACCATTTAAAAAATATATATTTAAAGACAGACCGTTCAAAAGTTTGGGGTCAGAAATGAATACTTTTATGAAACAAGGATGCAAACTGATTAAAAGTGATTTCTATTTCAAATAAATGCTGCTTTGGAACTTTCTGTTTATCAAAGAATCCTGAAAAATGTTTTCAACATTGATAATATTCGAATTAACTTTAAATGATTTAAAAATATAAAATAGTTAATTGAACTTGTAAAAATATTTCACAATATTACTGCTTTTACGACATTTTTGAACAACTTAAACACAGCCTTTGTGAGCATACGAGACTTATTTGAAAAACATTTTAAAAATGTACTGACCCTGAACTTCAAGAAAGAAAATTGAAAGTTTATTTGCATGGGGACTGCTGAATCTCTTTGAACTGTATGATCCAGTCTTTTTAAGAACATTAAACAAGACTTTAAGTAAACAATTAAAAGCAGACAAACACAAAAGCATGATTTGATCTCCCTTAAGCTTTATAATTAATGTTATTTTTATTTGCTTCTCAGATGCAAAGCTGCAACCTTAATGATATTTGTCATGGTTTGAATGTTAAATAACACTCTTCAACAGCACCTACCTTCTTGCTTCAGGCTTCATCTTTGAGCCTAAGTGAGTTGCAGCACCTAAATCCATATGCTGATCTTTACAACCTTTAAACATTACTCAGCAGTTTTATGCATGACAGAGTGTAAAATTCGGCTAGAACATTCCCAGATGCCCTCATCAGCACTAAAATAACCTTTGTGGATCAAATAAATATATATCAACTAAATAACAGGAGTTATTGTTTCTCCTAGACAACGAAATTAAAACGTGACCAAATGGAGACTCCCTAATAATTTCACATTTCAAGAGATCTCAACAATATTCCAAACTGTGCTCAGACTTGCCATGATACATAAAGTCAAACATCTTAAAAGTAACTCAAATATTTCTCACCAAATTCTTCCCAATCCAGATGATATTCAGTATTACTTTCATAGCTATATATTTATCCTTAAACTGATTCCTGAATAAAACAAAATATAACAAAAAATAAAACAAAACTTAACTCCATTAAGTCTCCTGAGCAGTGAAAGAGCAACATTTGAGCAATAACATTTTCTTTAAATGCAAAACAGCTGTTTTGGTAATTTTTTTCTATCTATCTATCTATCTATCTATCTATCTATCTATCTATCTATGATGTATTCATTTTATTTATTCATTAATTGTATCTTTGATGTTTTTAAATGGCACAATAGCTTGATTAATTACAAAAATTAAATTACAAAAAATACAAAAAATAAAAATACATTTAAAAAAAATATTAAAAATATATTTATATTTCTCCTTAAATTGATTCCAAAATAAATAGATAATAAATCAAAAGTCGTTTCGTTTAAACATCTGAACAGTTGCAAGTTAATTTTGCTCATTTTTTGTCAGGTGCATGATCCAGGTTTTTTTTTATTTTTTTTTTTACAAGGTTTACTGTAACTGGAATAGATTATATTGCTTATTTTGCTTGTTTAACTTTCATAATAAATCATTATTATAATAAATTATTATTTTTAATATATTGTGTCAGAATATTCAGTATCAGACATTTCAGCTTTAAAATGTATCAACAGAAGGCCAAAATAACCACAAAATATGGCAGTTTAGCAAGCATGTATATTTAAATAATTTCTTCATTCTTTGATGCACTGTAAGTGAATGGAGTTTTGCCTTATAAGATCTGTCGGCACTTTTATGATGGACCACAAAAAGTACAAAGTGCAGCACAAAGCAAAACAAAACCTATCAGCCACACCTGTGAGTCACCTGTCCTGCTGTCCCATGGGAAATTATCCGATTACATCTCAAAGTGCAGATAATCAATAATAATCTACTTCTTAATTAAAGTGGACCATGTTTCAAGACAGGCCCAACCGTCATTAAAGCAAACTCACAAATCCATAGTGATTAGGGCAGAGTGTGTGTTCGAAGAGATAATTCTGCTCTGTTGTTTCCCAGAACGTGGCAGTGTGGAGATTGTAGGTGAAAATCAGACCAAAACAGAAGGAGCTCAGACGGAGTTCCAGTGCCAGGCCGTGGGCTGGTTTCCTGAACCCAACATGTCCTGGTCTGTAAATGGAGTGGCAAATTTCTGCAACAGAAGCTCTGTAACACAGGGAAATCTGTTTAACTCCAACTGCACGCTGACGATCACTGCCGTCAAAAATTCTTCTGTTCAGTGTCTGGTCAAGGTACCTGCCCTGAGCACACCGGACAGCAGCACTGTCTTTCTGACCGTTGGTAAGAACAATAAACTTGTTTTTATTTTTATGAGTGATCAAAAATGATAAAAGATCACAAATGATAAATTCTATTCCAATGATAAACACAAACAGAATCGGGAATTCTAAACATAGTACAACAAACAGGGTCCTTTTTAATTCCACCCACAAATGAGAAGAGTTCCTTTCGGCAACAGATAGAGGGCACTGCAAACACCAATCCAGCCACATAAAGTTTAATATTATAATCAGAGCTAATTGCAATGATAACTTTGCTGTCCTGTTTGGCACAAGATGAAGAGGATGCATGATTCCTTTATCTGTTTCTGTTCAAGAAAAGCTTGCTAAAAGAGACCAGACGGTGTTGATCGCTATCACTGTGGCCTTCAGCGCTGCGGCTCTATTGTTTCTAATCATCTACGGAATTATTTTCTTCTGCATGAGAAGGAAGAAAAGTGAGTATTTGAGGGGATGAATCCCAACTTTCCCAATGCAAGCTAGATTATTTGCATTAGTGCATCCCACAAAAAATACTTTTTGCAGCCAGACTGCGTTAAGCTACCTGGACCTAGCCAAGCCTCTTAAATTACTGATGTAATTCTGGTCTTAAATTGTAATCAGCTCATTTTATTGTTTCTTTTCTACAGAGTCAAGCTACCAAGAGGAGATCAGGAGGTGAGTAATGAGCTTTTGCATTTAAGAGGGACTGAAAATGCACAGTAATGTGAAATTGAGGAAACAATTTCTTTCACAACCAGCAAAATTGAAACTGTACTTGACAATAATAGGGGCATTTCAAAACTTTAAAGACACAAATAACTGGAAAAAAAGTGTAACTGATTGCATTCAAAATCAAAAATATGAATGGGCATTATGTTTTTGCACAAAAGAAGCCTCATTTTATTTCTTTTACTGACATCTATTCTAATGTAATGATTCAGGAAAGCATGAATGAACTCTCATGATAACTTTGCTGTCCTGTTTGGCACAAGATGAAGAGGATGCATGATTCCTTTATCTGTTTCTGTTCAAGAAAAGCTTGCTAAAAGAGACCAGACGGTGTTGATCGCTATCACTGTGGCCTTCAGCGCTGCGGCTCTATTGTTTCTAATCATCTACGGAATTATTTTCTTCTGCATGAGAAGGAAGAAAAGTGAGTATTTGAGGGGATGAATCCCAACTTTCCCAATGCAAGCTAGATTATTTGCATTAGTGCATCCCACAAAAAATACTTTTTGCAGCCAGACTGCGTTAAGCTACCTGGACCTAGCCAAGCCTCTTAAATTACTGATGTAATTCTGGTCTTAAATTGTAATCAGCTCATTTTATTGTTTCTTTTCTACAGAGTCAAGCTACCAAGAGGAGATCAGGAGGTGAGTAATGAGCTTTTGCATTTAAGAGGGACTGAAAATGCACAGTAATGTGAAATTGAGGAAACAATTTCTTTCACAACCTTTATTACTGTGAGTGGCTTGTTAACAGGTCTGGGCTTCCGTTTCAGGGCACGAATCCAGTCCCAGAATAGGACGCCTGCCACAGAAAACGTGCGAGGACAGGACAACCGAGGATATATTAGAGATGGACATGATGGTGTGTATGCTTAAACTAACATACACAGGGGTATCTCATATATATCTCATGTACTATGAACTTTCATGTGTCTCTCTTTACTGCAGGACACACCAATGGTGGAGTCTGGTACACAAACCATTCTAACAAACATCAGGTGATGCCTCCGATCAAGCTTAAAGTCAACATCAAACCAAAACTTCACCTATTTACTTCCTTAATACACATTCTTGATCTTGTATTAAATGATTCATCAGTACCGACTATTTCAAAGAAAAATTGTCTTCATAATCTTTCGGCAAAATGAAAACCGATCACTTTTTTTTCTCATGTTAAATGTCTCATAATGGAAGTAAAATGGGTTGTAAGCACCTTTCATGTTGAATTGAACATTTCAATACATTTCATAAGCATGAATATTTGTCAAGACTCCAGATCTAATACAAATCTTTGGTTTTTCAGATGCCCCATGGTTTTTTTGATGATGCTCACAGGAAGCACAGACACATGACCATCGTCTAGAGACTAAATGCTAGACTTCACAGACAGAAGGTGTTCTGGTTCTCTTCTTCACTCTTGTACATAAAATCATCATTTTAGGTTTAATTACAGAAGAAAGAGAGCCTGATGGACTTCATATCAGCACTTATGGTGATCTGCTTCACCTCCACTGGATTATTTATTTGAACACAGAAGCATTTTCTTGATGGTCTCAGACTTTTGTGCCCCACTGAATACTGTAGATAATCACCAAGAGTGTGTTTTTGGGCTATAACAGATAAACGTGGTCAAAATGAGGGCGGTCGAGGGGTTGGTAAAGACTTTGGTTTGCTAAACAAACCAATATGACAGAAGTGTTGATTCATTTTTAAATCTTTGCTGGTGCATTATGCATTCATCAGATGCTTGCATTTCCAAAGCAGGTTTGTTTGAATCAACATCTTCTTTTGCTTCCTGTTTTTGTAGCTGCTTACAATTAAACCAAAGATTTTTCTTGAGAAGTGTTTAGAGAAGACTATCTTATGTGACACGTCATGCTTCATGTGCTTAATAAAACCCCCCACTGATCTTTACCTCATCACAGGGGAAAAACTGCTTAAAAGTGTCATGCAATGGGCTAGAACTATGTGATGCTTATTAATACATCAATTAATCAATAATATCACATTTACAAAGACCTTTTGTGTAGTTTTCACTTATCTGTGTTTCACACATTTTAACAGCTCTAAAATCCATTAAATGGATTACAAGCATTTTGAACAAACGTTTTTTTTTATAAACCTAGGTGTAATTAATGAATAAAAAAAATGGATTAACTGTTTTTTTTTTGCATCTTTATAGAATGTTTTACGAAATTATTTGTATCTTTTCTTCTTGTTTTAAGCACAAACCTCACTTTTTATGCTTTAAACAAGAAAAATATTAAGCAATGTATTATAATACATTTTTTATTAATTCAACATATATTTTATTTTGCTACTCATTTTAAGGATATTTGTACATTATATTCTGAAAAAAAAACAACAACCCCAGATTAAGAATTTTTTAGCTATTGTTTTTTTTTGTCAGACAACATATTTATGTGGCCATAAATTCTTATGTAATAAACACTTTTTTGTACTATTGTTTTTTAATTGATCAAAACTCTATCTATCTATCTATCTATCTATCTATCTAATTCAACATATATTTTATTTTGCTACTCATTTTAAGGATATTTGTACATTATATTCTGAAAAAAAAACAACAACCCCAGATTAAGAATTTTTTAGCTATTGTTTTTTTTTGTCAGACAACATATTTATGTGGCCATAAATTCTTATGTAATAAACACTTTTTTGTACTATTGTTTTTTAATTGATCAAAACTCTATCTATCTATCTATCTATCTATCTATCTATCTATCTATCTGTCTGTCTGTCTGTCTGTCTGTCTGTCTGTGTCTAAGTTGACTTCATTATATTGTTTTCAAGATATTTCAAAAATGCTTTAAAGAAGCCACAAAGCTGGAGAAAATTTTAAATCAAAGAACAGACATATAGATAACAGACAGAAATGCCCTGCTGCTCTTTTTCAAGCATTCCTTTAGTAGAACATCTCACTGCAGTGTGTATCTGACATTCTTATCCAAGAGCTCTGCACTCAGTGTGTGTGAATATTAGCCCTCTTTCATCTTTTCCCTTAAAAAATAATGAATGCCCATAAATAAATAAATAAAACACGGTTAATGGCCAGCTGTAGGCTGGCATCTATTCCCCTGTGGCTTGTTATGAGCTGTGGAGTCTTCCTCTTCCTCACGCCTCACTCCACCCAGCTCTGAGCTGACCGAGCAGCTGATATTCTCCCACTCATTACGACCACACCAAAGACACTTCCTGTTATGTAACCAGCACTGTGTACCTCCAAGACACAGATATGGAACATCTCCAGTTTCATTCTAATATGAAGCAAAATATCATGGAGAACCCTGTGGTGATGCCCTGGTATAGTGATGCTATCAGCTGGTAATTTAAAAGAATACCACGGTACTTATATATGGCAATGAATAATTAGCATATAGAATGGTATTTACATGCTACTCCAAGTTAAATACTTATATAAATGTTAATATCAAGGTATATTTATATACAACATGGTATATATTATGTATTAATATAGCATAGCATTTATAAAAAAAGTTAAAAAAAAATTATCTTTTAAGTATCCTATATGGAAGAATAAGCTCTATCTATCTATCTATCTATCTATCTATCTATCTATCACATTTTTTGTATGTAATTAGTGAAACTCTAGATTGAAAAACACCAGAAGATAATTAATGAACTAATAAATCAATTATAGTGGCATTTCTTTCACTGAGACATTGCCAATATTTTTGTCTTACAGTTTTTCTCAGTCGCTTTGGTACATTTCTCAGATCAGAATTGAAATTCGTAATTATGTCCCCACTGGATGCAACAAATGCCTCGCTTGTAATGGGTTTTATTGGTTTTGTCTCGTCGCGCCGGGACATGGCATCACAGTATGGTGAGGGGCGTAACATTTCCGTCACACGCTTGAGGTATTCGGCCAATCACAACGCACTGGATAGCTGGCCAATTAGCGTTCACCTCGCTTTTCAGAACGATGAGCTTTGTAAAAATCGACGCGTTTCAGAAAGGCGGGGCATAAAGGAGCAACAATAATGTACAGTATGTGGAAAATAATGCGTTTTTTGAACCTTAAACTGCATAAACACATTGCATTACACCAAATACACAAAATAATGTTATTTTTAGCAACATCATATGACCCCTTTAAAGAACACGGACCTTCAGAGTTGCCGTCATAAAATATTCAGAGTGTGAGCAGATGTAAAGTTCTCCACAGATCTTGGCACACTATTAACAACCTCTCAGAATAGCTGCTTGATTCAGTTGGTTTGAATGACTGTCTTCTCCTGAAGCAAATGATCATGGATGTGAGAAGCGTAAAGGGCAGCCAGACTCCAGAGTCTATTTGTCCACACAATCTAGTGGGATCTTTTGCTAAAGGCACTCTGGGAGTTAATGAACCACTGTTGTGTTTTGGAAAAAACAGACTTAGCTCTAAAACTGATACACCAAGGTGGTCTTGCCAGAAGATACAGCTTGGTCTCAGGCAACATTTAGGAGCTAATGATTGGAGAGGAAATATTATCACCTTTGCTCACAACCTTGCTTTTAAAGATTTATCACTTTCTCTCAATAAAACATACAGAGAGTAGCAAAACTGTCTGTCCTCTCTATATATACCCCTACAAACTGAAGGAAATGCTTCTGTTGTGGTTGCGTGGTGTATACTCACTTGAGACCCATTTCTGTCTGCCTGTAATTTAAAATAACATGCTATTTTTGTTCTCCAGCCATCCAAGATGTAGATGAGGAGTTTGTTTCTTCATCTTCAAGAAATTTATCATAACATCACTTGCTCACCATTGTATCCTCTGCAGTGAATGGGTGCCGTCAGAATGAGAGTCCAAACAGTTGAGAAAAACATCACAATAATCCACAAGTAATCCACACGACTCCAGTCCATCTATTAACCGTCACTTCTGGCCACCGACATATTTGCTTAGAACTGTTTTTGCTTGTAAACAGTGCTTGAACAGACTACTCTAATCTTAAAACATCTTAATGATGGATTTGTTTCTTAAAAACAGGCAGCTTTTCACTTCAAAAGACATTAATTGATGGACTGGAGTTTTGCAAATTTTGATGACACTCATTCACTGCAGAGGATGTGCATGTATATATTTAAGAAAAATATGTTACGTTTATATATTAAATATATTTATATATGATATAAATGATATGAATATAAATATATACATGTAAATATTTTCAAAATATATGCTGTATGTGTGTGTATTTATATATACATAATAAATATACATAATACACACATATTATGTAAACAAAAACTTTTATTTTGGATGCGATTAATCGCGATTCATCGTTTGGCAGCACTAAAATTAATTATAATAATCAGATTATATATACTGCTGACCTTTTTTTGGTACGTCACCCAAAACGCCAGAATTTGTGACTCTACTGGATAATTAATAATACATTTTTTAATAAATTAAGTGATTTAAGTTCATAAAATGAATTATTTGGCATTCTTGCATTTAGACATTCCCATTATTTTTCTACTCTAAATTCACTGTGGTAATGCTCTAAAATAACTGTCAGAAATCGTCTTGTTCAGTCATAAAATGGCAATTAAAGTCAAACCCTTTTCAAAATCATTTTCACTTCAAGAACATGGACCTTCAAAGTTAATGTTATGAAATATTCAAAGAGTGAGCAGGTGTAAAGTTCTCCATAGATCTTGGCCCACTATTAACAACCTCTCAGAATAGCTGCTTGATTCAGTTGGTTTGAATGACTGTCTTCTCCTGAAGCAAATGATCATGGATGTGAGAAGCGTAAAGGGCAGCCAGACTCCAGAGTCTATTTGTCCACACAATCTAGTGGGATCTTTTGCTAAAGGCACTCTGGGAGTTAATGAACCACTGTTGTGTTTTGGAAAAAACAGACTTAGCTCTAAAACTGATACACCAAGGTGGTCTTGCCAGAAGATACAGCTTGGTCTCAGGCAACATTTAGGAGCTAATGATTGGAGAGGAAATATTATCACCTTTGCTCACAACCTTGCTTTTAAAGATTTATCACTTTCTCTCAATAAAACATACAGAGAGTAGCAAAACTGTCTGTCCTCTCTATATATACCCCTACAAACTGAAGGAAATGCTTCTGTTGTGGTTGCGTGGTGTATACTCACTTGAGACCCATTTCTGTCTGCCTGTAATTTAAAATAACATGCTATTTTTGTTCTCCAGCCATCCAAGATGTAGATGAGGAGTTTGTTTCTTCATCTTCAAGAAATTTATCATAACATCACTTGCTCACCATTGTATCCTCTGCAGTGAATGGGTGCCGTCAGAATGAGAGTCCAAACAGTTGAGAAAAACATCACAATAATCCACAAGTAATCCACACGACTCCAGTCCATCTATTAACCGTCACTTCTGGCCACCGACATATTTGCTTAGAACTGTTTTTGCTTGTAAACAGTGCTTGAACAGACTACTCTAATCTTAAAACATCTTAATGATGGATTTGTTTCTTAAAAACAGGCAGCTTTTCACTTCAAAAGACATTAATTGATGGACTGGAGTTTTGCAAATTTTGATGACACTCATTCATTGCAGAGGATCCATTGGTGAGCAAGTGGTGTAAAGCAAAATTTCTCCAGATCTTGACATTTTCATTTTTGGGCGGACTCTTCCTTTAAGTTTTAACACTGAGCCAAGATATTGCTTTATGTGGTCGAATTTTGACCCATAATGGCGGACTCTCGTCCTAACAATCACTAATGCATCCTAAAGCCCCACCAATCCATTTTCATAAGCTATTTTAGCTCTTGTTAACTGCATTTCGATTTGGTATATAACCAAAATTAATTTATTTGATCAGGTATATTTCAGCTTTTATTTTAGTGGTTCAGTCAAAGTAAAGACTATTTTCTGAATTGCACTGATCTCATTGGCCTGTTTGCGATTAGTATTCATGCAGTGCAGCATTCGTATTAAGAGAGACATAAACCCTATGGTTTCATCTAAATTTCCTAGTCCAATAAACACACAGGCATACTGCAATCAAGATCTTTCTCTCATCAGCATTGAAGATCCATGTACACAGCTCCACCATTTTGCCAATCAATAAATTGCATCACAAGTTAGTGCAAATTAAAATTGTATTGTACATGTTTCCATGGAGTTACCTGGAGCGAGGAGCAACTCTTGCTCTTCCAACAAAAATTTCAAGTTTTCCAGGAAGCCAGTAATAATTCAGTGTGATTCAGTGTCAGAGAGCCATTTACTTCAAATGAGCCCACTGTGAATTGAACACTTCATTACAGCACACAGCTAATGAAAGTCAAAGAGAGGTGCAAGTGTATGACAAGTGTAGTGTGGTGAGGTCACTGTAAAGTCCTCACTGAATAATTTAGGATAATTATTAATTATAAAGCTTAAAATCATTTATATAATTATAATTTAGATTTTATGAAGAAAATAAGTGGTGTTTGTCAATTCAAAACTCGCCACCATGATGCCAGGTTGTTGTTAGGTGTTCCTAACATGTTCTGAATGGTTTTTAATGTGTTGCTAGGCAGTTGCTTGGGTGGTTGCTCACTGGCCCAATTCCTTGGATCCCTTCTTCAATGTAAGTTCTTTGCCATTTTATTTAACAACAATAATCTTGAATAAAATTCCCCAGGTTAAAATTGTAAGTCTGGTCGATTTGAAAAGTAATAGCATGTCTGTCACATGCAACTCTGAGGTCATTTTAACTACAATCGGTAACTGAGACACAAGATGGTTCCACTTGCATTTGAGTAAAATGAGAAGAAAGACAAGAACAGCAAATATTAGGAAATATCTGGTCACTGAATGCCATGACTGACTAATCTGAATCAAGTATTCTAGAGAGCCATGTAATAATTAAAACCCCAACGCTCACTGTGAGAAATAGTAACAGTCCAACCTGATCTCACAGGGAAATATAAATATTTTATGAAGTGGCAATTTCATTAGAATTTCATTCAACCATATACT
>NW_015558568.1:192903-213715 GCF_001515605.1 Sinocyclocheilus anshuiensis | reverse complement strand
TAATAATTAATCAAAAAATTAGGATCCACCTCTAGCCATAACTGTCTCTGGGGGCGTAAGCAGTTCATACAAAAATCCGAATTAAGAGTGTACGTATTCATTCGAATTACCCAAAATAGTTATGAACTGCCATGAGATTGCTTTGTTAGTCAGTATATGCACATATGGGCAGAAGCAATGACAGAATAACACTGGGCAGAAGGTCTGAGAGGGGTTTCCTCTGTAGTTACAGGGCTCAGACATAAGTAGGTTCATATAAGCAAAGCTGTATCAATGCCAATGAACGATTCCCCTCCTCCTCTATCTCCTGCGCTCATCTCAGTGTAGACAGTTTCTGTGCCACAAGTGCATTGGAGATGATTCATAGGATTCTGCTAATGGTCACTGATAGTCTATCAGGAATGGCCTTAATTAAGGCTTAAGCATTCTCAAAGCCTTGTCATTGTAATGAATAGCTGAAAAGTAATCACGAGAAGTAGACTTTAATTAAGCATTTGCTTGAATATGTACAGTAATGTGCTATTGCTGTCAGGTTTGGCTAGATGACCATTATGGTTTGTCAAATACTCAACGTCAACCAGGAAAATTCTAGAGACTGCTTTGAAAAACACAGCCAGTCCTTTCTGCAGATCTTACTAAAGTGTTGCAGTGTAACTCTGAGGGAAGTGTGGGTCATTATCAAATCCAGAGCTCGGGGGCAGCAGAGACATTATATGACACCAGGCAGCACTATTAAACAGGGACTGTCTGCGGCACTGTTTACTGAGGAAAGACCAAAAATACAGAGACCCCAGCGCAATTCTCGTATGTAAAGAAAAGAGCAACGACCTTCAGCAGGGCTGTGATTTGAATTAAAGGAAAAGTTCAGCCAAAAATGAAAACCTGCTAAAAATGTACTCGTCCTCGGACCATCCAAAACGTAGATGGGTTTTTTCATCAGAACAGATTTAGAGAAATGTAGCATTACATCACTTGCTCACCAATTGATCCTCTGCAGTGAATGGGTGCCGTCAGAATGAGAGAGCTAAAACAGCTTATAAAAACATAATAATCCACAAGTAATCCACACGACTCCAGTCTATCAGTTAATATCTTCTGAAGAGCTGAAAACAAATCCATCATTGCAGCGTTTTTAACTTCAAACTGTTGCTTCCTGCCAAAATATGAGTCCTCTATCCATAATATTGCTTTCTGCAGAGAAAAAGTCATCTTGTCTGATTGTCTGAATCAACAGAGAAATATGCACAGAAATAAGCACTATTTTCACAAGCAAAAACAGTTCAAAACAGGTGGACTTTGATGTGAGAGGACAACTAGGCATGGACTTTTTCACTGTATGAAACGTTATCATAGATTATAGAGTCATATTTTGGCCAGAAGTGATGGTTTAAAGTTGATGGATTTGTTTCATATAAACATGCAGCTTTTCACTTCACAAGACAATAACTGATGGACTAGAGTCACATCGTGGATTATCGTGATGTTTTTATCAGCTGTTCGGACTCTCATTCTGACGGCACCCATTCACTGCAGAGGATCCTTTGGTGAGCAAGTGATGTAATGATACATTTTTCCAAATCTGTTCTGATGAAGAAACAAACTCATCTACATCTTGGACGGCCTGGGGGTGAGTACATTTTCAGCAAATGTTCGTTTTTGGTTTTTAACTATTCCTTTAAAGTGCTGGAAATGCAAAAACCAAGAAGATAAAATGGTTTTCTTTCTATAAATGGTTTTATTCCATTTATACACAGTTCATCACAAAATTCATGGTGACAAGTGCCCTGTAAGGCCTGTTTGGCCAAGTGCGAGTCAAAAGAGAACACCATGTACTGCCGTTAAATTTCCAATCTCCATTAAAATGTCTCTGTTAAAGCTGGTCTTTGCAGCTTGCATTAAATGAAGGCAATCGATTGTCATTTAACAAGCCAGCAAATAAAAAAATGTTATGGGAATTCAAGGAACAAAGACAGAGATGTCACACAATTCTGATCTGGCTGTAGTTGCATCGCTCTAGCTGGTTTTATCCTGCATGGCACTAGAGGAATAGCTCGTGTTTAATGGAGCTCATCTGTTGAGAGAGATGATAACATCTGTGATAACCAAACTCGGTGCTCAGCAATTATAAAGACCGTATGTGAATCTGATGCACCAAGCCCCAAAACGGTTCGAAACTGTGTTCGTTTGTGGGTGGCAGCATGCAAACAGCAATTCTCCCCCAGCTCACATGCTGCAGTGAAGGATAAAACTGCATGATTTCCCCCTCCACTGCACATGCACAATAAATGCATATGCTAATACACAAATGATTTATTAAGATATCCTCTTATCAAGAACCATTCTCTTCATCAGGGCAGGCTCTAGGTCTTTTGCTGGTGAGGCATCTCCCTGCTGCTGTTTTAAAGATTACATTGATCCAAACTTAATTTATGCCAAGAACCACTGCTGCAGTGAAGCTTTTGCACTGGCGTTCATCTGAATCTATGTGAGTCGAGGGCTACATGCTGACTCTCTACGAGGGAGATGCCAGATCTGCACCAAGATGCACAAGCATGTTTGCTGTGGAGGGAATACCTTAAAACAGTCTCATTTCTGCAAACTATAATGCAAACTGAATACATTTAGTGGGGATACTTACTTGGTTGTATATGTATATTTATTCTATACATATTTAAATTATTAATATAATTTTATTTATATTATTATTAACAAAAACACCTTTATTCTTCAAAGTAGTAGAAATCAGATTTTTTTTTTTATCCTTTAACCCTCACACACACACACACACACACACACACACACACACACATACAGTGGTGGAAATGGCCAAAATTCATTGGGGCGACTCTAGCTATAATGTTATTATAACATATGTTATACTCTGTAATGTTATTATAATCTGTAATATCATTAAACTTATTTTATATTGTTCTCTAATCCTTCTTGGATATCAAGAAAGGAACCCTGCAATTCTGGCCAAATGTTATAATGTAAGCATCATTAATGACCCCTTGTGTTTAATAAAAAACAAGCAAACAAACAAACAAACAAAAAGATTGATTAGTGAAATGAAAGAATGATTTAATAAAAAATGAGAATGATTAGTAATTGTCTCTAATTGGCCTGTTTAGCTAAGCCCTCAAAACACTTCCTATTTAGTGGTACAGTATTGCATGATTTGTATATATATATATACTTTTACTTTTTAGCGTATCAAGATGTTTCAATGCAATGAAGGTGCTTTAAAATATATGGATGATGTTAAATATGTTGATAGAAATATATAGTTGGCCTATAAGCTATATGTTTAATGCATTGAAGGGTGCGTACACATATGGTTGTAAGTAGCCTACATTCCTATGCATCAAAATATGTTATTTGTCATACTGTACATTTCTATAGGAATCGTAAATGCTGCAATTGTGCGCTTCAGTGATTATTCAGAAGATTAAAGTGGTGACATCAGAAGCGTTGACACCGGCAGCTTTCCATTGGTTTAGTGTACCCCTTGTGTTTAATAAAAAACAAGCAAACAAACAAACAAACAAAAAGATTGATTAGTGAAATGAAAGAATGATTTAATAAAAAATGAGAATGATTAGTAATTGTCTCTAATTGACCTGATTAGCTAAGCCATCCATAAAAAATAGTTCTTATTTAGTGGTACAGTATTGCATGATTTGTATATTATATTTAATAGTTTACACTTTGTATAAACATTTGCAATTCGTTTTTAAAAGGTAACATTACATTCTTCAGGACTTGGCGCTTACATATCTTTTTAGGAGCTCTTGTGCTCCTATACTTAAAAAAAATTAGGAACACCTTCTGATCAATGACAGAAATTAACCTTCCCATTATGAGGCAATATTTGACTCCTTAAAGTGATTTGCAATGGCATTTTTTTAACCTTTGTAATGACGTTTTTTCTAACTTTATTAAATGCATGCCATCTTTTGTCTCAAAAAATGTATATTTATAAACTTTTATCAAAAATTTTAATTAAACGATAAATTAAATTAAAATAATACAATACAATCCGGACGAATAAGTTACCAGTCAAATGAAATAAGCATCAACACAAATTTGGCATTAAGGAATATTAACAAACTGTTTCACGAAGCTCAGAGGTGGCATGAATGCATTAATAACAGTGTTATGGGTTGAATGTTTTATATATAAAGTTTTGAAAATAGAACAATTAAACGATTTAAATAACTTAATTTATACTTTAAAAATTAAACTGAAACCACCAGTAGGTGGAGACAAGTCACTGTCTTTGTCACTGAATTAATTTAATCGATTCGTTCAGACGGCTGATTCATTTTGGTAGGGTGACCATACGTCCTCTTTTTGGACCTAAAAACAATTCTAAATCGCCCAAAATGTCCGGGATTCGGTTTTTGCTTTCTACAGTCGCCATTCATAATGTGCGTTTTTTGCAAACTTTATGTATTAAAGTTCAATAACATTTGCATGGTTGTGAACGAATTTGTCAAGTATTTACGCCATGCCTAGGGTTGCCACGATTTACGGAATCGTCCCGTATTTAGGGCATCAAAGAAGCGTTCCGCATGAAAGCCATACAGAATGCAGTTTGTCCTAGAGGTCTGCATTCCCTCTCTCGCGGGAACCGCGGGACCCAACCGGATTTTTTGCGCTGCGGGATTAAATTCCCGAATAAAACGCGGTAGCGGTTGGTAGGGCGGTCTCTGGAGCGGGCGGTCTAACAATATCCCGTTCCCGACGTCCATTTAGAACAGCATATCTGCGATTTATTCTTATTGACCACCAGTACAGCTTGTGCTCAGGACTGTTATGCACGCCTGCACGCATGCTTTAAACGTCATGCGTCTTATTTGCGTGGTCTGTGCGCAGCATCTGCATAACGATGTTTAGAGCAGGCCGTACCGGTGATAAATAAACAGCCCTCAGACAGAACAGGCAGGTTGTCGATGAGTGACAGAGCAGAATAAGGATGGAGCAAAGTGTGGATGCAAGGACGTTCAACTCGGTTTTGTTTATATTTTGCAAAGTGTGGATGTAAGGACGTTCAACTCGGTTTTGTTTATATTTTGCTTAGTCTATAATTTTAAATGAAAGATGTTGTATTTATTTATTTTTCTCTGGGACACTTTTCCTACTGTGTTAACAGAAAAATGTCAAACGAATTTAGTATTTTGACAAGACAAATAAAAATAGCTAATAGGCTATTTTTGTACAACCTACATTTTTATTTATTTTTTTCTCTCTGCGACACTTTTTCCCTATTGTGTTGTCAGTGTTAAACTGATGACATGAAAGGGAGTTGGAGCTACAAGTATAAAACTCCAGCAGGCGCACAAACCCACGCAGCGCGCGGACTGAAGGACTGCATCACTCCTGCTCTTCTGCCGAGAATCCACCCTTCATCATCATACTCATCATCCAGCATGAGTGAGGTGAGCTTTCCTCATATACTATAACCCTCGGTGCACGATGCATCACTCTACTCTATTGTAACGAGCTAATGGGGTTTCCCTAGGAGGAAATTCTCTTTCAGTGTTGGGGAGACCTGAAAATGCAACATTAAGACAATGCCTTGAACTTGCATTCATTGCAGTCAGACATTCCCCGTTTGCTGAGTTTGAGGGCATGTTTTCTTCACTACAACCGCAAGAAGAATCGTTTTAATAACTGAAATGGCATCCATTTATCAAAACAACATGTTTAGTAAAGCTCAGAAGAGCGCGACGGGTTGGGAATATTGTTCTGTTGCATCTGCGCGCGCAGGCAGATTGTGGAATCAGCATTATCCACGCGATGATGATTAATGATGCAACAAATGACAGCTGTCAGTTAAGACTGGGATGACACGGTGATGGTTTATTGATGATATGCGGCAAGTTAATTTGCTCTCATGATTTTTAATTCGAATTAGCTAGTATTTTGATGCACCAAATGCTTTTAAATTAAGTTGATAATGTTTGCATGAAATATATGCATAGCTATATATTTAGAATTAGTTGGATTCTTGGAGTTTTTACTTACGATGCACATGGAGCCACCACAGATAATTTAACGTTTTTACGCATCTCTCGCCTACAGCTGTCTGGTCTCTTTTTCAGGCAGATCTTTTTAGGATTTATCTTTAAATTAGGGCTGAATTAAAAAATTTTTTTGTCAAAAACGTAAACACAGTCGTTTAGTAATTCGTTCGGATCCTTTTAATAAATTGAATTGGTTTGCAGAACAGGTCAAAACGATTCATTCACAAAACGAACTGATTCGAACTAAGCTGTTCTCGAATCAACAACGCACTGATTCATTAAACCGAGAAAGGTTTGTTGTCTTTCAGTAGCGGAAATTTAAATGTGAGATTCTGTAAACGAGATCTAAATTTAGCGGGAACTGTCGGGTCGGGAAGAAAATGATTCTAAGCGGACAGCGGGTGAACAAAGAGTGAATATATAGCGGGAGCCGGTGGGTGCGGAATAGAACCTTGCGGGGGCGGGACTTAAAAAACAGTCCCGCGCAGACCTCTAGTTTGTCCCCTATTTGCCGTATGACCACCTAGACCAGTGAATCTCAACCTTTTGGCGTACCGGACCCCAGTCCAATTCAGAACCATCCTCAAGGACCCCCAGAACAAAATTGACTCATCTATGTATCATTTGTGTCTTTGTGAGGACCAAATGCAGTATAATTCAAGTTAGTTGACCTGTCCAGTATTTGGCCATATCATCAGCTATATTGGATTTTTCTTTCATGGGAACATGTCATGTCAAAATATACAACATTTATACAAAAATGTATACTTTATACAGACCCCCTGGCCTTATGTCAAGGACCACTAGGGGTCCACGGACCCCTGGTTGAGAAACACTGACCTAGACCAGTGTTTCTCAACCCTGGTCCTGGGCGCCCCCCAGCACTGCACATGTTGTATGTCTCCCTTATCTGACACGACTATTTCAGGTCCTGGAGTTTCTTTTAATGAGCTAATGAGTTGAGGTGTGCTTGATTAGGTTTGCAGAACAGGTCAAAACGATTCATTCACAAAACGAACTGATTCGAACTAAGCTGTTCTCGAATCAACAACGCACTGATTCATTAAACCGAGAAAGGTTTGTTGTGGACATGTTTGACTCGTAATGATCCAGGTTAACCCCTCACTAAATCATTAAACCGAGAATAGTCTGTTTTGATTATTATTCCCATAACTCCCCATATCTATCCCCACTGACAATGATCCTTCACGAAAGTCACCGACTCATTGAACTGATAGGACAAAGAGCAGCAATGTTAACCAATAAAAGTTGATTATGACAGTTTTATAAACATAGTTGGTTTTAATAACATAATTTGAATAAAGGACGTCTAAAACTATATAAATGAAAATACCTTTTGCTATTGTATTAAATGCTAATAATATTTGGGTTCTTCTAAATGGCTTGTTGTTTTTAATGAGCTTAGTCGTGGCTGCAATAAACTTACCTGTTATACATGAAATGACAAACAACAATATATGCCTTATATATAACTCCTGGAACGTTGTAGAACGCCTAATATGCCGACGTGCCAGTGATCACGTGATGACGCAAGACCCGCTGACTTGTTTTTTCCTTTGAGTGTTCGAAATAACCGATTCCAGAAATGATTCGGACTTGCCATCACTACTGCCTTGCACGCACTCGAAATGCCCGAGGCGCGCGCGTTTGTGCATAGTGCGCGGCTGCGCGACGACCCACTGCAGCAGCAGTCGATGAGGAGCCGCTTCCCTCACAACAGGAGCAGGAAATGTAGAAATGTTATATAAATTATAATTTTGGTCTCGATTAAAAACATGCCTGAACGTAGTATTTGCTAAGAGAGCTTAATAAGGCATGTGGTGCACTGCACATCTTCAAACAAATCCGCTGGCCCATTCAAGCATGTCTGTCAGTTAAATGAACAGAGGACGCACATGGAATCCAGAAATACTGGAGAGAGCAATATAAGCAGGGAACTCCTCCATACAACGCTCTTGAATAATTGAAGATCTTCTCATGACCTGTTCCAGCAGTAGCCTACGTTCTTCTCACTGAAGAGTCAAAAGAACTTACTAATTTAGACTGAAGTGTTTGCATGTCCAGGAATATTTCTGGAATTCCAGAAATGTGGATGGGAACAAGGGAAAACACAAGTGGGCAGAATCCTATCAGTGATAAAGATGCTCATTATGGTCTTTATGGTCATTATAACAATATAACCTCAACACTTATTCATTTAATCATTTAAATTACGAAACATTATTTACTTACTATGCACATTTACTGAATCGTTGTGGGGTTTGATCGCCCCAGTTTCAAGGTAGAAACAAAGTAATACAGCTTTTAAATAACATGAGGGTGAGTAAAAAAAAATGACTGCAAAACAAAACAGCTGTCCTGTTTACAAGAGTCTGTCTGAATTTGAGGGGAGCGTCAGCATTAGGATTTGATATGTTTAGGAGTGTAATCTCTTTTGGCTCAAATGGGCTCTGTGACACATTTACCTGATTAGGTATCCGAGTCATTGTTTAAACAGGGATTTAATATGCAGTGAAAATACACCGCACAGACTGATGAGATCAGACAGAGAGATCAGGATTAGGCACAATCAGCGGTGACCTCCACTGATGTTTGTATGGATTGATTGGTCTTTCCGACATTTGAGGGTGGAGAAATCACTTTTTCTCTTTGTCTTCCCATTATTCCCAGAAAAGCTACTGCTGTGTATTGGTAAGCAAATCTGTACATAAAGCTACAGAATGAGAGCATGGAACTAAATCCAAAAGGTCCAGATTTAGAGGGCAGACCAGAGACTGAACCGCTGTCTGCACAGAGATATTAAGCAGATTTGTACATGACTTTTGTTGCCATGTAGGCAGGGTGAAATTACTGGGGTTTGGGTGCGTCTGACCCCCCCTAAAGAAGTCTTGTTCCCCCCTGGGGATGGGTGAACATGATGCAGGACGACTGAATGCGTGATGAAGCCTAGAATGCAGTTATATGAGCCTAATATTCAAGATATGAGGGCAAAAAATGGCAGTGGTTGGGTTTGTTTTATATTTGTATCATATAGTTTAGCAATATCACATGACTTGAGCAAGAGAGCTTTTTCCTGAATATCTGTAAGATTGCAAATGTGATGTTGATTTTATACAAGTTTAATAAACAATAATTTAATATTGTGTTACATTTTAGACACAATATTGTCTGTTTTTGTGCAATTTCGCCAATGAAAATATTACCTAAAGCCCTACCAGAACTGTTGTGAGTCTCTAAACAACACAGCGGTGTTTCATTACTGAATGAATCCACGGGTTTGAACGAATCGATTGAGGTAATGATTCAGTGAGCCATTCATAAATACAGTCACTGATTTCGCTTTTGAATGAATCAGCCGTTTGAATGAATCGGTTGAATGAAAAATGCCTGAACCGCGCAAACTGCCACTGAGAATCCTGGGAAATTTCATTTTCTCATTTTTTTCATTACTGAATGAATCCACGGGTTTGAACGAATCGATTGAGGTAATGATTCAGTGAGCCATTCATAAATACAGTCACTGATTTCGCTTTTGAATGAATCAGCCGTTTGAATGAATCGGTTGAATGAAAAATGCCTGAACCGCGCAAACTGCCACTGAGAATCCTGGGAAATTTCATTTTCTCATTTTGTGCTCTCAAAGTTAAAATGTTAACTTTAAAACGATATATCTCAGCATATTCAAAGATAAAAAAAAATATTTCTCAGATAATTTTTTCATAGTAATTTTTTTAAATACTTTTGCTTACCAATACACATTTGTATATACATTTATATAAAAAATTTATTTGCTTACAAATTAACCATTTTCCTAAATACAAAATAAAAATGAAAGCCTTTAAATATATATAATGAGATAAGAATAATAATATATAATAAAAAATGTGCATATACATCTTACAGTTTGTTTGCACTTCAGACAGCTTTCAAATAGCTGCGGTCCGATTTATTTAAACTTCTTAAGTTCAAACAATTAAATGGTTGATTGTAGGAGCCATAGTTGTGTAAAATAAATTTGTTACTTTATTTATTAATTTTTTTATTTTTTTGCTTTGCATTTATGATTGTTTCTGGTTAGATTGCACAATATGACCTTATAGTGAGATTTTAAAGTTGAAGGGGTTGCGTTAGCAGTAGAGTTGCTGCATGCAGGGCTCAAATAACGTTGCAAGACTTTTTGCAAAATGAGGATTACCATATGCAAAATAACGCCTAAACAATGTGCTTGATCTATTAGGAGCTACATATGAACTGAGCAGCTCAATGTGCTGTGGTGAATGCAGCTATGAACTTGATGGAGATCAAAAGCAACTTATGGCCCTCGAGATGCAAACACTGGATGTAATCAGGCCTGACAATTGATTTTTATACATTATGGCCCAGCGCTTCTGCATCTTCCACACGGATAAAGAGGAAATGCGCGCACGACTGTGTGCATGGGGGAACCAGACTGCACACACATAAACAACGACCCTCCAAACGCACTGCACATAGTGGTCCGGGGCACACGGTTCTTTTCCTCCTGCTTGGTTTTGTCCTCATCTTCCTCTCACTGCATTAAACATCTGATGGCGCGGCAGTAGATCTCAGATCCTGCATTGCACGGGAGCAGATTTACTGTTTATTTACTTGGTCAGTTGCCCTGAGCAGACTCGAGAGCAGACTCTCCTGCATCTCAGCACTGCACTTGTTTCCCTGATGTATCAGCAATGTGTACACAGTATCAAACTGCCTGTCAGAACCTGGAGCCATTATCGGCAGAAAGGGATTTGTGCCGCTCGCTCCTCAGAAGAGGCCTGGCAATGTTGAAATAGTGGCATAAGAAAGGATGGTTGGCTGACTGTGTCCGTCTCACCTTTTTGAACCCCCAGTCTGCAGATTAAAGGCGTCTGTAAGTGAATTACATCCACCCTTGGAGAACAGGGATGGACAAATTTGGCCATACAGCAATTCTGAGACAGACACTCACATGCAAATTTGATCTGGTTGCTGACACCAGAAGACAAGTCCAGTTCTTAAGCCAACCGCCCACAAAACTAATCACCAGAAGGGCTGTAACATTTACTAGTTGACAATGCCTTTTGCTTCCAAATGATGAAGCAAATGGCTGAAATCTATTTAAAAAATAACATATTTATTATAAATAAATAAATATATAAATACATTTTCTTAGAAGCAAAATTGAAAGATATTAACCATGTAAAACCTGACATATAAAATAATAGTCTACGTTTAAAAATGGAACTGTTTATTGAGCCTTTAGACAAAATATCAAAAAACACAGATATAAAAAACATTTTTTGCGTATGTGTTTTGTTTGTTTAAAAAACACCAAATTTTTATTCAGAGGCCCAAACTCAACAAAAATATGCAATTTGGTGTAGTTGCTGATATTCATATGGCCAAAAGGTAAGATAAAATTCTTATAGCTTGTAATGTAAATCAATGATATATTTAGCAGGGTTATTAACTAAAATTTCCATTAATTTGTTTTTTTGTTACTTCATTTATAAAATATTAAACTTTTTTTTTTATTTCAGCTAGTTGCCAAGGCAAAATTCCTATTAATTTAGTTTAACCGAATGTACTAAAATAACTAAAACTAAAATAAAAATGAATGAAAACTATATAGACATATGTATAAAAACCAAAAACTACAAAAAAAAAAAAATTTAAACTGAAAATATAAAAATAAAATAATTCAAATTATTAATAAAAACTATAATAGTATCTCAATGACACAAAAATAACACTGCAAATAACACTTTATAGCAATACAACGGACTACTTACATAAAATGCATTTAAATATCATAATGCAATGCGATGATGATTGAGAGATGAACAAATAAGCAATCCTCAAAAGCCTGATGTATTATATTTGATACATTTTAACATGATTCTTCTCAAAAATGATGCATGGATAATCAAGTTTTGATCATGGTGATAATTTAGAGGCCTTAGAATATTGCATATCGTTTGATACATAGGGTTAAAAATTTTCAGAAAATATATCTTGTATAATGTCGTTTTTTCTTACCCTAGATTGTCTTGTTTCATGCTTACACAAGGATTTGATTTTTGCAAAAGCAATTAATCAGTCACTGCAAAAAAAAAACAAAAAAAAAACTTTATGACGTGCACTTGGCTTTAGGGCTGTTACATGATAGGCTGTATAAATATCTCCCAACATGTCAAATTGTACAGTGTCAGATGTGATCCGTTCCGCTTTAAAGCTCATGAAATGGTCCCTCTATCTCTGCACCAGCTTCATAATGTCCGATGCATCACCTGCATCCGCTCTGTGATGAATTACGTCCACTGTAATGTGTCTGCCGTTTATCACAGTCATGTTTGTGATTCACCATCCCCTCAAACCATAATCATTCTGACAACACACACAGATTCCGCTCGGATCCTCGGTAATCCCTCTAAACTGCCAGAGAGAGTCCGACTGCAGCTCTCTGCCCAGCCTCACCGCTTGAGCAGTAATCCCTGCAGCCGCTCTGAAAGGGAATGTCACTGAACAGGATAGAAAGAGGGATGAATGAATGAAAGAAGGCATATTAGGGCAAGAGGAGGATTAGATGTGGATAGAGAGAGAAAATAGACCATTAAAGAGCCCATGAAGAAGATTTTACCCCACACTTCTAGTGTCTGGCTCAAGTTTAAAGCTGCACTCCGGTTTCTACACGGCGTTCACTGCTCCCTGCACACTGAGGAGTGGATATCAATAGAAGCTAACAGAATTTGGTTGTTTGGAATTTTGAGTATTATGGTAAAATATATAGAATTTAAAAAAATGTACTTTTTAAAATACTTATTTACAATACTTTAATGTAATTATTGTTATAATTGTAGTTGTAATATAATTTTATGAAAATATAAAAATATCAAATGATAAAATGTTTATTTGTAACCAAATTCATCAAATATTTTTGTACATACATATAATTATAATAATAGTAATGTGTTATTATTGTTTATTATTATATGTATTATATATAATATCATTTGGATAACTGTTTAAAAATATAATCAAAATATGAAATATAAAACATTTTTATTTGAAAGCAGATTCATTAACTGCATTAAACATATGTGTGTGCAACTTAATATATATTTACAATTAAAACAATATATTATTTTCACTTTTTAGCAAGCAACACATTGAATTAAACATGACATTTTTTAAGCAACCTTTTGTACAGTGAATATATATGAAACAAAAAACTCAATTCCTGGAGGGCTGGAGCCCTGCAGAGTTTTGTTCCAACCCTGCTTCCAACACACATACCATGTAGTTTTTAAATAAGCCTGAAGGACTTGATTAGTTGGATCAGGTGTGTTTAATTAGGGTTGAGTCTAAACTCTGCAGGGCTCCGGCCCTCCAGGAATTGAGTTTGACACCCCTGTTTTAGATTTATATATAAATGCTACATATAATATATATTATGTTAATATGTATGTTATTAATTAAGCTGGTGTGGGGGGGGGGGAGTGTAGAATCTTCCTGCCCACAGAAGTGCACTGTGCAGTCTGCTGCATGAAGAGTGGCCACATGGGATGGCGTTTCACGTGTCGGGGCAGAAGGAAATACCCCTGCAGTGGTGTCCTCCTCTTATGCGGGGAAAGTGAGGCGCGTGGTGGGAGGCGCCTGAAGGCAGGCTGCTGCCACCGCTAATGTCGCTAAATATTTGATGAGGAGTCCATGCAGTCGCCGTCATTAGTCTTGCTTGGATTATCTCAGCAGGAAAAACAGATTCCATTATCGCAAAATTCACGTAAAGGATGGTGGAAAACAAAGTAACCCTATGAAACAGGATTTTCATGTAACAAGATGGCCAATAAACGCAGCTGTCAATCATTTATACTCATTTCCTCAAGTGTGATTAGCTATTCACCTGTCTTTCTCTGTTTTCCCAGTGTTTTCTTCCTGATTTCGTGTTCTTGTTCTGTTTCCCGCATCGTAATGTTTATTTATTAGGCTTGTTGAACAATAAAACAGAGGTGCAGCTTTCTAGAACAGTGTGCTACTTCAGCACTAGTGAGATTCCTGGAGGTAATATTGTAAATCACACAAACTCTTCTGCATTGTGCAGCATATTATTTTAGTTGAGTCATAAATGGTGCTCAGAAGACACCAGAGTGAAACGCCCAGTTATATGTGTTCATATCAATATGCAAATTTGCTCCGGCTCAAGAATAACTGACCTTTTAGAATGTTGGCCAATGAATTGCCATGAAAACTGATATATGGGCATATAGTCAAAATGTGAGGAATATATAGAGATGACAACAGAGTTGGGTAGATTACTCACAAATTGTAGTCTATTACAGATTACATGATGAAATCTGTAGTTAATAATGTAATCTAGGTTGCACATTTTAGGTAACGTAATCAGACTACTTTTTAGATTACTTATTTTTTTTATCAAACTTGTTTTAAACATACTACTAAACATATCATTAATATTAAAAAAAGAAAAGGAAAAGAATATATCAACATCATAAAATGCATTAAACATTACATTACACCAGGGTTTCCCAAACTGGGCTTAAAGGGGCCATATGATGCTGCTAAAAAGAACATTATTTTGTGTATTTGGTGTAATGAAATGTGTTTATGCGGTTTAAGGTTCCAAAAACACATTATTTTCCACATACTGGAATTGCGTATGTTTTTTTTCTGTCAAATTCGGAAGCATGGTTTGCAAATGTATTTACAAGACATTTCTGAATATAGTCAAAGCTAAATGATATAAAACAGCAAGATTTTTAGAACGGAAAATTTAAAAGAAAAAAAGAATTAGAGACACTCAAATACTGAATAATTTACTGCCATTGTGTGAATAGTATGTAATCATATAATCCATAAAAAAGTAACTGTAATTTGATTATTTGCATTTTAAAATGTAATACTCTAATTACAAGTTCTTAATTTTAGCAATATGATTATGTTATCCAGATTACATGTAATCATTTACTACCCAGCACTGCTAGCAACCACCTAGAAACGTGCCCAACAGCCAATCATAACATCTTAGCAACTGCATCCCAATATGCTAAAACACTCAGAATACCTTAGCAATCAAATGGCAACATCTTAGCAACCACACGTTGGTGTCATTTAAAATCAGTTTTTCTTTAGAAAATATAAAGCGAAATAAATCTATTTGCTATTATAATTTGGAACATAATAGCATAGTTGTCAGGAATATGGACCGGTTTTGTTGTGTTTTCTCCCATGTGCTCCCCGTGACCCAGTTTCTCCCTCATGTGATTACGTTCATTTGGTTCAGGTGTGTCTTGTCTATTCCCCTCGTTTATCCCTGTTTTTATAGTGTCGTCTGTCCCGTGTTCCGTGTCCGGTATTGTTTGTCTCCTGATGGTGCTACTTGTGTCTCCTGCCTACCCTGTGTAACCCTTGGTTTATCTATTAAAGACTGTTCTTCCTGCAACTCCTACGTCGCCGCGTTCCTCGCTCCTACACAGTAGACATCGTGACAATAATAAGATAAAAAATGGAGTAATATAGTTTAAAAATATATAAATATGAATTTATATAATAATATATTTGTATTCATTTATTAATTACTAATAGTTACTTTATAACTGATAAAATGACTGATAAAATTATACAATTATAACATTGGATCAAGACACATACACATAATTTTATTTTGTTCAACAGAATTAATTTTATTCTTAGCAGATCCTACCCGTTCAATTAGTAGCAGTCAGCCATTAGCAAATGCAATTAGCAATAACTCTTTTATTATTAACCAATAACTCTTTGACTACATTTGATTATGAATACTGTTAAATAAAAGATGTTCCTTATTTAACCATTGGCAACTAGTGACTACCAAATCCTTTACACATTCATTTAAGATTTGACTGCGTTTAATATGAATGCTATGGAATACAAGACGTTTCTGTGCCAAAAATAAGTTGCGATCCATTCCAGCAGTGAGATCTGCTCGGAGATAATCATTTATGGAATCATCAGCATGTGGTTTCACACATTCATCAGTTAAGTATTTACGTCCTGCAGTGTTTTCTGGTGGTGAGGCGCTCAAATAAAAGCCACCGTTTGAGTTCCCATCCTCCAGCCTGTTTCCTGCATTCAGTCGAGCATCTGTTAGCCTTCAAATATGACGCATTGGATCCGAGTTTTTTTTTTCTTCTTTAGCCGTCTGTGTCCTAGTTGTGTGTTTCTCCCTTAAATTCTTAATAGATGTTGAGAACAGCATGGATGCCTTTCCAAGATCTTGAGCTGCCACATGAATCTAAAATAGCTCTCCAAATGGCTTCAAATAAAAAAAAAAGATCGAATACAGTATTTTTTGTAAATTCCTCAGTCATTTAACACAACAAGATTTTGGCAGAGGTATAAAATTTGCTGCTTTTTTGAGTGTGAATCTTTAGTGGAGGGTGTTTGATTTGCATTTTTTTAGACACAACTATCAGCTGCATGATTTGTACTCACTGTTGGTTGACAAAAGCTTTTTTAGAAACCACAAGAATGTCCATAAATCACCTTTGAGGAGGAAGCTGTCAGTGTTTGGTTCAGTGATCGTCTGTAAATGGGGTTTAAAATGCATTTATATTAATTAGTGAATCCAGCTGTCAGAGCGAGTGGAAATAAATGAGGTTCTTCATTAGCGTCGCAGCAGTGCATGCTCAAACTGCGAGGAGCAGGATGCTGTCGCGGCGTTGGGTGGCAGTGCCAAGCGCTGCTCTGAAGGGCACTGGTGTGCTGAGCTGAGAGCATCTCTGTGGCATCAAGTTCAATTCACTGCAAAGCCTGGTTCTGCAGTGTATTTGCAGAAGCCAGTGAGACTGGGATGCTTTGTGACACCTGAGTCATGCTTGACATGAGATTTATTTTCCACCTATGGCACTAAAGGCCAAGGCAAAGGGGTTCTTATTCATGTTTTTATATGCTGTGATTCTCATCCGCTGCAGCCCTTTGGGTCTGAGCGTGTTTGTCCACTGAGAAGCAGCAAACATCCTGTTCTCTTAAAATTTTAATTGCCCCATGATGTACACATGGGTTTCATTGCCAATCCTTGCTTCACTGCAGCTAATGAAGTTTATGATTACAATCATCGTTTTCATCATTGTTCATAATGAACACACAATATGGGGGAGGCATATGGCGGTAGAGAGAGAGAGAACGAGGAGGGTGAAAACGCTTCATCCAAACGGCTCCTCTCTGCCCGTTATGCATTAGTTATGCATTAACTAATTATTTCCTGCAGTCATTCTCTCATTAATGTGATTTTGTGTCCCTGATTTTCTTTCGGATAACTAAGATTGTCGTTTATATTGTTGGACTGCAGTGGTGAACGTGGCAGTGCCAGCTAACAGGTAAAGCTATGAACAAATGTTCTTCCAGTAACGTTAATCGAAAGTTCATTCAAAGTTATCTCTTTAATAATATTCTCAAAACGTTGGCACAAAATCATTATTACTTATAAAAAATAAAAAAACTTACTTGAAAATTAGAAATGTTGCCTTGGCAGCTCACTGAAACAAAAAAGTTTAAGAACTAAAATGACTAAAATTAATATTAAAAATGAATTAAAGCTAAATAAATAAGGGCTATAATTAAAAAATATTAATAAATAATAGCATATAAATAATACTAAAATAACACTGAACATAACTTTGACTTACAGAATTCTGTAAATAAAGTAAATCCTTGCCTACATAGAAAATAGCTAGGTCCTGAGTGAATTGACGTACCTTGAAGTGGCTATGCTCAGATGTCCATCTGATTAGCTAAATAAATTGAATAAAATCTCTCTCTCGCCCTTATTTGACCACACTCAGACTCGCATCTTTACATGCCACACCACTGACTCACACTTCACTCCAATGAATGCATTTGTTTGTGTCTCCCCGGAGCCCAATGTAATAATCCTAGTTTAATGGCATTAGCTCTGAGTCTGTGTGGTTTGAGACTGTCAGGACGGAGGGATGTAACCCTGCTGATATTGATGCTGCTGCTCTTCACTCCAGAGTTTCCTCACATAAACAGGATTATAAACAGGAGAGCGTTCCTCTGCAGTGAAGAGATTTCCCTCATTTCACCCCTTTCCAAGCAGAAACTGAAGCGGGGTGGATGTCTCACTGCGGGTTTGTACCAAGCGGCAACCTTCCGGTCTCTCTCTTGAAACCAACACGGAAGTGACTTAAACTGCAATTCATCGACTGGCCACTAGAGACTGGCTCCAAAAGGGAGTCAATCCCATAGAGCCCCCATGTTAAAATGCCCAACTTTACAGCAGAAAAAAATATGTTTACAGCCTGGTACAAAAAGGGGTTTTGGTCTATATAGCTAATTTTTAAGGGGGGTGAATTTTTTTTATAACTCATCCGTTTAAATTATATTAAGCCTTAAAGTTCTGCATAATTAAGGGCGTGGCCATTTGAGTGACAGGTGGATTGCTGCTGCGGTCACCACTGTCGAGCTAGGCGGGCGTGGTTTCAACAACCAGCTCCACCCACGTCCTGCCTCTTTGCCCATTTTCGATTATCCGAGAGTGACGCGCTGCCAAGATGGCGATGGCCCGCTCTGCCCAATTTAGCCTTCAAAAATGCTCTTCAGAAACCTACGAGTGATCCGGTGATCGACAGCGTGAAGTTGATGTATTTCCTCAGCGACCAGCACGGATCAGCTCTAGGCATGACGAAGTGGATATCGTCCTCTTTTGGAACGATATCATTTTCACAACGAAACACAGCGTCTTCACGACATGGCGCCGGCAGCAACAACAGTACTACAGCGAGAATAAAAGTTACAACTTCTTTCTTTGCGTGAACATTTGGGCGGTATTATGCAAATCTTCCCACATCGTGACGTAGACATGTGGGGGCGTGTTGGAACGAGCCATTTTAGGAGGGCGGGGTTGACTCGTAACTTTTATAAAGAATATCTCTTTGGATTTGAGACTTTAGTCTTTGCAACTTTACAGATCTTCTTTATGCACCAAGAGCTTGTAACATTCCAAAGAGAAAGGAAAAATTTAAATCGCATCATATGATCCTTTTAAGTATAAACTTAAAATTAGGGGAAATGAACATGCACAATTAAATATCCAATATCTACATTTTTCACTTAATTTTTTCAGAACTTTCTGTTATTTCCTCCTGAATCAACATTGAATTGACTCAAGCTGAATAATGACACCATTGTTTTTTTTGTAGAGCTGCTTATAGCTGAATGTTTGTTTCATAATTGATGAAGTTTACACAGTTATTGAACTGAACCAACACTGAACTGACTTGAGCTAAACAATGACACTACTGTCTTGTTAGAGCTGCTTTACAGCAGAATTCTGTCTCAAATTTGAAGAAGTTTCATAATTGTTTCTGTTATTTTCCTGTTTAATATTGTGCAGCTGCTTTGAACTAAGCATTGTACATAAAGGTGACTTGACTTGACTGATTGGGAATTTGGGCTCACATTTTTGCATCTATTTAATTTCTCAAGCTTTTATCATGAAATGTAGCACCAAGTGCTTGTATGTTCAACTGTCTATGCTCTATGACATTTCAAATGACTGTAATTTATGCAGCAGTGCCCTTCACCATCCCCATAACAGCCACAAAACTATTCACTACACCATCCAGCAGGATGACTTCTTTGCATCGGCTCCTTAATGCAAAGCAATAACCGAGCAGTTTGTATCAGAAGCTATGGGCAACATGAAGCGTTCGCAGATTTTCCCCTGCCAAACATTCTTATGCAAATTCCACACGTTTATCAGAGCCTGTAAGACAAAGATAGAACTGAATGCAAGAGGATTGATTGAGGTAGAAGGAGACAGAGGAAAAGAGAGAGAGAGAGAATAATATGATTAAACTGTGCCAGTGTGTGTATGTGTGTGTGGAATAATCCTTCTGCATATAATGACACGCTTTCCACTGTAACCAGATCCATACAGAATGCCATCAGCAGAAAACGAGTGGCATGCACACGCACACACACACACACACAAACACACACACACACACACACACATGCGCGCGCCAAGGAAGATTGCTTTAGTGTCAGAACATCAAAGCTCTTCTGAAGTGTTTGAAATTCATTGTACACACTGAGTTATTAATTCAGGATATGAAGCACTAAATTGTGATCAGCTAATGAGACAGAAAACTGACATCTTCAATGCCTGTCTCATCATTCTTTGGCTATATGGTATTTCTTCTGAATATATCTACAGATATTAATTTATTTTTATTTTTGTTTGTTTACAGAGACAAGAATCCGGGTCAGCTGGAAATATCAAACCCTCAGGTGGACAAGGTATAATTCAGTACTCTACACTGGAATTGTGCATTTTGTTATCTGGATAAAATCATTTGCAAGTTTGCATTTCTTTCTCTCTTACGCAGTGTAAACAACATTTGTAGAAAATGCAATATGATTTTATGTTTGAAGGTAAGTGTGGATTAGTAAAGAAACATGGTCATTTAATAAAGTGTGCAATTAAAGGAATAGATCTCACAAAAAATTAAATTGTCAGTATTTACTCACCCTCATGTTAAATTACTTTATTTTTTATGGTTACGGTAACAGTTCATCATCATCATGTTTTAAACTCATGAATTTCTAAAACTCATGAAAACTGAGAAATACAAGTACTGTTGGAAACACTAACGCTTTTAATGCATTAACTAATGGCGCTTTTCCACTGCGTGGTACGACTCGGCTCGACACGGCTCAGTACGGCTCGGCCCCGTTTTCGG
>NW_015558568.1:192433-192822 GCF_001515605.1 Sinocyclocheilus anshuiensis | reverse complement strand
TCGGCTCTGGCACTGATGCAAAAGAGATGCGAGGAAAAGAAGAGGGATGATGAGGCTTTGCAGCTCTGCAGCTAGAAAGGCACAGACTGCACCCCCTCCGCCACCTCGGCAGACCTTCGCACAAGTTACGGCCCGCCCACCCCCCAGCTATCGCATTCCTAGACGGCAGAGATCGAATGTGAATGCAGCGGGTCACAGCGGAGTCCCAGAACAGAAAACTGCCAGGCCAAGGAAGAACGATCCACCTGCAACAGCTCAGGCGGTCCAGCCAGCTCCTCAACCTCACTCCGATCCTCAGGGAACGAGGAGGAAGAAGAAGGCAGTTTGATGAGGTCTTCCCCAGGGAAAGGAACCCACAGCCCCCCTGTTCGCTAGCTCCCGACCCCCAG
>NW_015558568.1:190373-192288 GCF_001515605.1 Sinocyclocheilus anshuiensis | reverse complement strand
AAAGTTTTCACTGTATTCCCAGAACATGTTGCAAAACATCCCTAAAAAAAAAATGTTGCAAAACATGTTAACAGAACACATTATAACATCACCTCGGGGAGTTATCGCTCCCTTAGAGGTGATGAGACACTAAAACTCTGTGCCCACGCATGCGCAGTACAGACCACAAACTCGTTCACGACTCAGCCACACGCTGGCACCAGAACGCTGCGAATAATCAGTTGGTGAGAATGCACACAGTCCCGCTGGGTATTAAGGACAATACAATTTGGGTACAGACTGCAGTTTGCCGCTTCCCCCACGCATTTCAAAGGGATAATTCATTCTCAGGTGCGGGGAGAATTAAAGCATGTTCTTCAGGAAGAAATTTCCTCTCTGTTGAACAAAAGGGCGATAAGAGTGGTCCCGCCCGAGCAGAGCCACAGCGGGTTTTACTCGAGATACTTCCTCGTCCCAAAGAAAGGGACTCGAGCTCTTCGTCCCATATTAGATCTGCATACATTGAACAAATACTTAAGGAAGTACAAGTTCAGAATGCTCAGTCATTCTACACTCCTAAAATTAGTGCGCCAGGGCGATTGGTTTACGTCAATCGACCTGAAAGACGCATATTTTCACATAAAGATATATCCACCCCACAGGAAATTCCTGAGGTTTGCTTTCCTTGGCGTGGCATACGAATATCTGGTTCTACCATTCGGCTTGTCTCTCAGCCCCCGAGTGTTTGTAAAATGTACAGAAGCGGCCCTGACTCTGCTCAGGGAGAAAGGCATTCGTCTCGCTACTTACATAGACGACTGGCTGGTGACAGCTCGGTCAGAGCAAGAAGCGAGAGAACACACAGTTATGCTTCTGGAACATATACAGAAACTGGGTTTAAAATTAAACATCGAAAAGAGTGTTTTAATTCCCACACAGTCTATAACATATCTGGGGCTGTCACTGAACTCGGTGACATTCAGAGCGCGACTGTCGGAAGACAGGGTGACAGGGAGAGAAAATTCACTCGTTGCATGACTGATTTTCAGAGAGGAAACTGTGTCTCCTTTCGCACATGCCTCAGACTATTAGGACTGATGGCCTCAGCCCTGATAGTTATTCCCTTAGGCAGACTGTTCATGAGAGAGTTTCAACGCTGGGTAGCGTCTCAGGGGCTGGACCCATTACGTCACTCCCGGAGGAGCATGAGAGTGACGTCAGAGGCAGTCTTGGCACTGCGCCAGTGGAGACACCCGACCTTTCTGGTTCAAGGGATACCCATGGGCGTGGTTCGAGCCAGACAAGTCATAGCAACAGACGCGTCGTTGTCCGGTTGGGGGGGCATTCACGAGGGCAGGATAGTGAATGGAAGATGGGGTCAACAACTGACCAATCTTCACATAAACTATTTGGAAATGCTAGCCGTTTTTCTGACGCTGAAGCATTTTCTTCCTTTTCTGAAAGGGCATCATGTTCTCGTGAGAACGGACAACACTACAGTTGTGGCTTACATAAACCGACAGGGAGGTCTCAGATCACTTTCTTTGCACACGTTAGCACGCAAACTGATTTTATGGAGCAATGCCAATCTTTTATCCCTGAGAGCGACGCACGTACAGGGTGCGGATCTGCTGTCCAGGGGCAATCCCCTCTACGGGGAGTGGAAATTGAACAGGGAAGTGGTCGAACAGATTTGGAGCATATATGGCAGAGCGACAGTGGATCTGTTCGCGTCCCACGGCAGTTCTCAGTGTCCTCTGTTGTTCTCTCTGAAAGATCAGAGCGCGCCTCTGGGGATAGATGCGCTGGCGCACGAATGGCCTCGCACTCTCCTTTACGCGTTCCCACCGATAGCGTTAATATCCCCAACACTTTACAGAGTGAGGGAGGAGGGACTGAAATTGATATTAATAGCTCCGAGGTGGCCAGGGAAATA
>NW_015558568.1:173757-189771 GCF_001515605.1 Sinocyclocheilus anshuiensis | reverse complement strand
TCAATCGACCTGAAAGACGCATATTTTCACATAAAGATATATCCACCCCACAGGAAATTCCTGAGGTTTGCTTTCCTTGGCGTGGCATACGAATATCTGGTTCTACCATTCGGCTTGTCTCTCAGCCCCCGAGTGTTTGTAAAATGTACAGAAGCGGCCCTGACTCCGCTCAGGGAGAAAGGCATTCGTCTCGCTACTTACATAGACGACTGGCTGGTGACAGCTCGGTCAGAGCAAGAAGCGAGAGAACACACAGTTATGCTTCTGGAACATATACAGAAACTGGGTTTAAAATTAAACATCGAAAAGAGTGTTTTAATTCCCACACAGTCTATAACATATCTGGGGCTGTCACTGAACTCGGTGACATTCAGAGCGCGACTGTCGGAAGACAGGGTGAGAAAATTCACTCGTTGCATGACCGATTTTCAGAGAGGAAACTGTGTCTCCTTTCGCACATGCCTCAGACTATTAGGACTGATGGCCTCAGCCCTGATAGTTATTCCCTTAGGCAGACTGTTCATGAGAGAGTTTCAACGCTGGGTAGCGTCTCAGGGGCTGGACCCATTACGTCACTCCCGGAGGAGAGTGAGAGTGACGTCAGAGGCAGTCTTGGCACTGCGCCAGTGGAGACACCCGACCTTTCTGGTTCAAGGGGTACCCATGGGCGTGGTTCGAGCCAGACAAATCATAACAACAGACGCGTCGTTGTCCGGTTGGGGGGGCATTCACGAGGGCAGGATAGTGAATGGAAGATGGGGTCAACAACTGACCAATCTTCACATAAACTATTTGGAAATGCTAGCCGTTTTTCTGACGCTGAAGCATTTTCTTCCTTTTCTGAAAGGGCATCATGTTCTCGTGAGAACGGACAACACTACAGTTGTGGCTTACATAAACCGACAGGGAGGTCTCAGATCACTTTCTTTGCACACGTTAGCACGCAAACAGATTTTATGGAGCAATGCCAATCTTTTATCCCTGAGAGCAACGCATGTACAGGGTGTCATGAACCAGGGTGTGGCTCTGCTGTCCGGGGGCAATCCCCTCTATGTGGAGTGGAAATTGAACAGGGAAGTGGTCGAACAGATTAGGAGCATATACGGCAGAGCGCTAGTGGATCTCTTCGCGTCCCACGACAATGCTCAGTGTCCTCTGTTTTTCTCCCTGAACAATCAGAGCGCGCCTCTGGGGATAGATGCGCTGGCGCACGAATGGCCTCGCACTCTCCTTTACGCGTTCCCACCGATAGCGTTAATATCCTCAACACTTTACAGAGTGAGGGAGGAGGGACTGAAGTTGATATTAATAGCTCCGAGGTGGCCAGGGAAATATTGGCTAGTGGAGATCATACATATGCTGTACAAAGACCCGTGGTCTCTCCCGCTGCGCAGAGATAAAATATTGTCATTTAAGACGGCACTGCTGTTAGCTTTGGCTTCGGCAAAACGCATAAGCGAGATTCACGCGTTTTCAGTGCATTCAGCGTGTTTACAGTTCATGTCTGGGGATGCAGGGGTAGTTCTGAAACCTAATCCTGCATTCATGCCCAAAATAGTTAATGCTATCATTACTCTTGAGTTAAGAGCCTTCTATCCACCACCTTTTGCTTCATCAGAACAGCAAAAGTTAAATGCATTGTGCCCAGTGCGTGCTTTACGAATTTATACAGAAAGAACCAGAGGGTTCAGGGAGAGTGATCAGCTTTTCATATCTTGGATGGAACCTCGTACGGGGAAGCCGATTACTAAACAGCATCTATCACACTGGATAGTGGAGGCGATTTCGTTGGCATATTCCAGTAAGGGCCTTGCGTCCCCACCTGGTTTACGTGCACACTCAACAAGGGGAATGTCAACTTCGTGTGCTCTATTTAAAGAAGTCACGTTACAGGATATTTGCGAAGCGGTGAGTCCTCACCGCATACATTTGCAAGGTTTTATAAACTGGATGTTACAGCTCAAACTTTAGCACATGCAGTATTGAGCGTAGGAATGTGAGTCACGAGTCATGACTCATTCAGCCCCGGATGTGGTGATTGTGGTTGGCAGGAGACTTCGAGGCAGGCTATCTGGAGTATCTAATACGGGAGTTAGGATATCCCATAGTGAGACACCGAAACGTATCCTTGAAAGAGAACAATAGGTTAATTGCGTAACCCCGGTTCTCTGATAGCATTAAGTGAGGTGTCTCACCAGATCACCCTCCTTGCTGTGCGAAGCGAGGAAGAGGTGTGCTTGTTTTGAATGTCGTGGTCACGTCTGCCAGCCAATTGGGGCTGGTGTAATGTAATAGGGCTTCTAGGAATACACGGAAGGGGCGTATCCCATAGTGAGACACCTCACTTAATGCTATCAGAGAACCGGGGTTACGCAAGTAACCTATTGTTCTTTTGTGTTTGTGTCGCAAGTTCAGTGACGCAGGTAGTGACGATTCTCTCCGGCCAATCCGTGATCAGCAGAGTTTACACGTCACGTTTTGGTAACGGTACGGTTCACTTGGAACCCCAACCGAGGTGGTACTAAAAAAAGTACCAGGTACCAGGTACTGTACCCAGTGGAAACTCCCCCAAAAGTGAACCGTACCGAGCCGTACCATGCCGTGTACCATGCAGTGGAAAAGCGCCATAACATTAACTTAAGAGCGAATTGACATTTACTTAAGAGTAAGTAAATGTCAATTTGTTTCAGTATTTATTAATTTGTATTAACGTTAGTTAACAAAAATACAACTGTTCATTGTTAGTTCATGTTAGCTCATGTCTATTAAACAATATTAACAGATACAGCTTTTTATTTTAATAATGTATTAGTAAACTTTTAAATAATCAAGTTCAATAAATGTCATACAAGTATTTTTCATAATTTCATCAGTTAATGTTAAACTGAACCTTACTGTAAAGTGTTTACAGTGACATTTTTTTGGTAAAAAAATTGAAGATCACAGCAGCTTTGTGTGAGGAAAATAATTAATTTTTCAAGAATTAAGAAAGAATTAAGTTGTTATTCTCTAAAAATGCAAATATATGAGATAAATACGCTTCAAAATATCTCTTTTTTTTACTTTTGAAAGTCACATAACTTCAGAACAACGATAAAGGAAGTAAATGATGACAGAATTGCTAATTTTTTATTAGTCTTTTAATTTCACTCTTTAAAATGAAGGTTCCAAAGGGGAATTTTTATAACGATCAGAAGGTTAGAAGAACCATTTTGGTTCCCCAAAAAACCTTTCAGTGAACAGTTCTTAAAATATCAATTTTTTTTCTTAGTGTGAAGAAAATTTTAATGATCTAAGGAAACTTTTGTGCAATGGAAAGTTTTCATGGATGTTAAAGGTTCTTCATTAAACCATCAATGCCACTAAAGAACCTTAATTTTTAAGATTGTGTATCGTTCATGTCATATAGCTACTGCGGAGCACAAAGGTCTAAGTCAGAGGTGTCCAAACCTGTCACTGGAGAGACACTGTCCTAGCTCCAACCCTAATTAAACACACCTGAACCAGCTAATCAAGGTCTTCAGATTGACTAGAAACTTCCAGGCAAGTGTGTTAGAGCTGATTGGAGCTAAACTCTGCAGGACGTTGGCCCTCCAGGAGCAGGATTGGACACCCCTGGTCTAAGTAAAGGTCGAACCTGATCAGCCATAAAGAGTAGAGTCAAGCCTGACTGCAGAACTACAATAGAAATTCAGTGCATAATATCGATCCAATACACAATGTGTCGTTCCCACAGACCCGTCCAAGAAGGACGTCCCAGCTGAGGACATTGACATCGACATGGGCGCCCCCGAGACGGAGAAGGCTGCCGTTGCCATCCAATCGCAGTTCAGAAAGTTCCAGAAGAAGAAGCAGGCGGTGAAATCATAATCGTGCCCATGCAGGGCATCCCTGGCCCCATGCGGGCCAAGGGCACCATTAGGGCAGGGAATTGCATGTCAGATAAACTGCACTGTTCTCGGGTGGGGGGTCATGGGTTGATTGGGGGTGAGGGTGGGGGCAGATGAAAGGTGAAAAGGCAATTTGCCTTTTGCTATCATCTGTCAGGAATACAATGTGATATTTTGGTTTCCCCCAGTACATAGATTTTTTTTTCAATACAATACTTTCCTTTTACAATACTTTTGTTATTTTTTGATAAATATGAACAGACTTGGCTCATTAACATCAAGGTGTTTGAATATATCCACCTTAAAGTGTTAATCATTGTGTGACAGTATTTCCTCTGTTTAAGACCAGAAACCAGGGGGATTTATTGCCAAATGATCAAGAATGTTGCTCAAGGAAAACATCCTGTATGGCATCTGAAACTAAGATCATTAAGATTCACACAGACTTATTTAATCTTTTATCTCGGTTGTGTTTTGACTGATATTGTGTTTGTGGTTTATCATTATCATCTTACCCAAGTCAATGTTTTTTTTTGTCATCAAGTGGTGTATTCAGGGCCGCATTAAGACCTTACTGGGCCCCGGGGCTATGGCCAATCACGTGCCCCCTCCTTGTCCAGGCCCCGGGGCTTCAGCCCCGCCTAGCCCAATGGTTAATGCGGCCCTGGGTGTATTGTAATATTCCTGACACCAAACAGTTGGAAATAATCATATGTGAACTCAATAAATATTGGGATGACTTCAGTGACTGATTTGATTATTTCACTGTATTTTTAATACCATCTGTTTTCCCTCCAACACTGGCTGTGTCCAAAACCTATCCTTTAAGGTTTAAGACTATGACATGCCAAATCCATGTATATTTCTGGTTCTTGTTCAGAACTGGTTCAATAAAAAAAAGACAAAATATTTCAATAACTGTTCTCGCACATGCATTATTTTTTGCCAAATTTGGCGGAGGAAAGATTTTAGAAGGTGTATTTGGAAAAACACAGACACTGCTTCACCCAAAGCTGCCAGAATATTCAAATCGCTTGGAAATAAAACTACGAAACAATCATATGTGGTACCTATAATTTGTGAAGTGTATTTAACATACACTAAATCCAACACATCTCTAAAACAAGTACAGAATGTGTAAATAAATAATAAAAATACATTTTTACAACACTATGTTGTAAGTGTGTCCCATTGGTTAATCAAAAGTTCGACACACATCTGCAGTTTAGAACACTTGGGCCAAATACATGAAATATGTCATGTAAGTAGACAAGTGGTCAATTGCAAAGACCAATATTTGAAATGGACACCCAAACAACGTACACCTCCCTTCATTTCACCAAATTCACGAACATAGTACGCAACACAGGCAACTCTCTGTCAATCCTGTGCTGTTACTATAGCTAATACTACCATAACAACAGCTTATCTTGGTTCTGTGAAACAGCAAAACCGATGTTACTCACGTATGGAACAGAAACAAAGCAACCTCAGCGTCCGTTTTCAGGCCTTCCCGCTCGTCTCTCCAGCGCGTAACCCTTCTTTTTCCAGTTAGCTACATTCCTCTGACCTTTTCCTCTTTGGTAATAATGTCTAAACCATTTCTCTTTCTACAAAACTCCCGCTGCTGACACTTTCTCTTCCCCATCATGAACGTAAAAACACCCCCTATTGCTGAGTAGTTAGCAAATATTCACAGAATTGTTTTATTTCAATTGCCAAAAGTGTTTCTCAGAAAACCTTACTGCACCTTTAAACGTCGCAACCTTTATTTTAATGAATGCAGCGTGGGGCACCATTCATTCATACGCGCAGGTAATTCGTCCACATTGTGCGTTTTTATTTTCTTCTCATTTTTAGAGAAATTATTTCTACAATAACACAGTCATGTAGTCTGTAAAATAATAATTTTATGCAGAGTAAACTGATGACAAGGATATTACCTAATTTATTTGGCGTCCTAAGCATCCATTCGAGTTAAGGTCAGATTTATTTCAGTGAATCAGTTGGTGCTAAATGTCCTCGATGGAAATTCCGATTCATTGTATTGAATCGGTTCGTTCAGACGGTTCTAAATGAATACATTCCAAAAGATCACTGATTCGAGTTTAACCCATTTAATCCCCAATTTTTTCCCAGACATGAAAATATCCAAATGATGTGTCAGTAGTAACCCCTTGAAATAGTCAGTTTTTTTTAAATGGAAAAGTGTGTGAAAAATTGTGTTTTATGGTCGGCCACAATTGTGACCGGTGGGATAATGTGTATACCGAATTAACCAAAAGGGTCTGGCTGCAACCTTGCACTTGCACTCTCAGACTTGCACTCTCAGACACTTGCGCTTCCGCAATTGACATCACTTGCAGATCTTTTTTCTTTTTTATTTTGTTCTCCGTTATTATGCCACATTAAGCGTTTTGCTGTATGGGAGGACAAGTGAAAGTTTGAGCATTGTGTTCATGGCCATCTGCTTGCCTTGTAGTACATTAAATAACTATATATCAAATTTGATCTTTTATTTGCACTTAATGTATCTTATACATTAAGCCATATTAAGTGTTTATGTTTTTCTACAGGAGGAAAACGCTTAACGAGAGACTTTGCGCATGCGTTCATATTCTGCTGTTCTGTGGCCACGGATTTGCGGGTCTTGTCTTTTTCCTGCAGGACCCTATATGTTATAGTATAAAATTAGTTTTAATCATTTAATCACCACCACAGCTTCTTGTCTCCATTGGCAACACGCACGATTTGTGTCGATTGCAAGTGACGTCGCAGGTAGCGGAGAGTGCAAGTGGCGATTGCAAGTGACATTGTAATTTAGTTTCTTTTTTCTTGTCTTTACCACCTGGCTACTGTTGTAAAATGTTGAGAGATTCAAACAAAAAGTAATCAATAAATAGAACAAAATAAAAAATAAAAACGACTGCAAGTGATGTCAATTGCGGAAGCGCAAGTGTCTGAGAGTGCAAGTCTGAGAGTGCAAGTGCAAGGCTGCAGCCAGACCCTTCTCGAAATTAACATATTTCTGCAATCATTTTAAACCCTGTTTCGTCACATTCTAGGGTTGTCATTATGCAGAAAAACCCTTATACAACACTGATAGTGCTGAGTACTGAGATAAATGACAAAAAAATGCAACCATCATATTTCACAAATGTTAATTTATTGTAACATATCATAACATTGTTATATTAGTGGAACCAGTATTGAAACATTAATACTGTAACTTATTTGTAACATTTGAACTTTCAGTTTAGTGCAGTATTCACTGTAACTTTGTCATTGCAACATATTTTAGTGCAACATTCACTAACAACTGCAATTGGACGTATACCTAAATGCACAGCGGTCCCTATTGTTGCCATCAACACGTTTACTCATTCTATGACCACACTCAACAAAACTAAATAATTGTGAATTCATATATTAATACTAGACACCTTAAAGATAATAAGTACCAAAAAGCTTTGTCATTTGTTTTAAATCAGTATATAAATGGGTTAAATCAGGACTCAGTTAGGATGTTTTCTAGTTCTTAGTTATATTTAGGTGTAAATTTATCTCCTCAAATTTCGTGTTGTCACTGTAATTGAGGTTGCTCATTGATGCAAAAGCACTCCCTGATATAATTACTAATTATATAATTGGATAGTTATATATTGCCTTAAGTAGCTTCAGTGTAGTAAGATACTTTTTTGTAAGCTTTACAAAAGAGCTTCACCAACAACATGGGAAAAATGTAGTTTGAAATACACAACAAATGACTTATGAGACGGATCTTTTTAGTAAATTAAGAATTTGGGAATTCAGGAAATTGTTACAATTCTTCATGATTTCCATACTTTGAACAAAAACATTGAAAGATACAGAAATTAACTGATATTTTTTTCAACATATGATTCTATTTCCTGGTTATCTCCTTAAAATTTACTGGTGCATTAGATTAAAAGCCAATCTAAAACTAGTGTCCTCAGGCGGTACCTTCATTCAAAATGCTATCCGTTAAGTCATCGATTGGGCAGTGAGGCAGCTGGTTCTGTTTCGGACACAGCCATTGTGATGAATTCATTCTGGATCCAAGTCTTGGTTTATTGATCTGTGAAAGTGATTCAATTAATTACTTTAATGAATTAACACTCATTTAAAATAGAGCGAGAGAATGAGAAGACAAGCCCATCTCATCAACAGCTTGCTGACCACCATAATCTTATAAACTATGCTGAAAATCGACTATTTTGTGGTGTCATTCCAGTATGTGCAGCAAATGCTGAGCTATATGAGTCATGTATAGGTGGTTTCAAAGAAGTTCAGAGAAAAATCCACCTCATGGGTCTAATTAGGGTAGTTTTTCTGTTCAGAACCACATGCTGAGGTCTGACTGGTTCATTAGGTTTCAGCTGGGAGGGGGTGTTACACTCTGATGTACGCAGTAAAGGAAAGGAAACAAAGGAATTCAAACTGATCCAAAACAAAAGTTATTGCTCACACAGGAAAAATATTGAGATGAAACGTTTATTAATCTGTATTGCTCACACCAAACTATACACACTGAAAATAATGTGAGCAGTCAAACAGCCTGTGAATGTAAAACCCGATCAGTTTTACAAGTCCACATACAAAAGTGATGCTCTTACTACCGTACTACTATTACTATACCTGAATACCCAAGGCAAAGTGCTTGACTTGATCTTCCATTTTCAGTGAGGCTAATGAACAGGAAGTAAATATCAGCCTTGATTTTAACTCATTTTTCATGAGTGAAGCTATGTTCAAGCATGCTACACTTACTTTTTCACTATACAGTTAATATGTTGAACGCAGTATGCAAATGCTTTGTATAGAGATGACCTACTAAATTTGTCAAAATGTGCAGTATACAGAACTTACCTCATGAAATATTGCATCCCATAATGCAATGTGCTCAATTTGACCTTTTCCATTTTTAATGTTGCTGACATTTTAGTTCATCAGGTTTCCAAAAGTAAAAATATTTTTACTCAAAATATCACTAAAAATGCAAAATAAAAATGTTTATTTCCAACATGACAACTACACTTAGATGTCACTTGAAACCTGATGACGTCATGTAACAACAGTGTAGTATACAGTAGGCAGTATACAGTGTATACTGTATAGTATTCATCAAGTTAGCACCAAGTCAGTGTTGTTTTATATAGAAAACTGGATTTAAAATGCAAAATAATTTCTAAAATGCTATGCTAATGCTAATGTGTAACGGAAGAGGTCTGACGCAACAGGTTAGTATATATAAAACAGGTTTATTTGGTCACAGAGAGTACTGGGGTAGGGTCCAGAGGATGTGATGCTATCCGGGAACTAGGAGGAACAGGAGACACTTGGAGACGAGGATACACTAGGAGGAACACAGGAGGCAAGTAATGCAGGAAGTATTCAAATGGAAGTAGTAGCAAAGTCATTGAGTTCTCTACGTGTATACGAGACCGGACAATGAGGGTGTCTGAGGTGTGTGCTTTTATGCAGGCTGGTTAATGAGGTGCATGATTAGTGACAGGTACTGGTGCTCAGAACTCAGGTGAGAGGAATCGTTGTGATTGGGTGGTGGTGGAGCCTGGCCGATCTGTTACAGTAGAACCCGAGTACGCACTGGAAGGGAGTGAGACCAGTAGAAGGCTGTCGCAGGGAATTCTGGGCGTACTCGGCCCAGCCCAGGAACTGGTTCCAGGAATCCTGGTGGCCATGGCAGAAGGTTCGCAGGAATCGCCCCACCTCCTGAATCTTCCTCTCCGTTTGACCATTCGATTGTGGGTGGTATCCAGACGAGAGGCTTACGGTCACACCTAGGAGTTTGAAGAAGGCATTCCATACTTTGGAGATAAACTGAGGTCCCTGGTCGGAGACGATGTCTTCGGGAATTCCATAATATCGGAATTCCATAACACCTGGTTGAAGAGAAGCTCAGCAGTTTCTAGTGCAGAAGGATATGATGAGTGGGGTAATCCGAGTCTTTGGCTTTACAGGAGCTAGAATGCAAGCAGGAGGAGCACACATCTCAGCGATCCGTGAACTAGGAGGAACAGGAGACACTTGGAGACGAGGAGACACTAGGAGGAACACAGGAGGTAAGTAATGCAGGAAGTATTCAATTGGAAGTAATAGCAAAGTCATTGATTCCTCTACGTGTATACGAGACCGGACAATGAGGGTGTCTGAGGTGTGTGCTTTTATGCAGGCTGGTTAATGAGGTGCATGATTAGTGACAGGTGCTGGTGCTCAGAACTCAGGTGAGAGCAATCGTTGTGATTGGGTGGTGGCGGAGCCTGGCCGATCTGTTACATAATGTTTATAATGGGTGCTTCTCAAACAGAAAGATTGCATCCTTGTAAGGCTGCCACATGATAAAGCTCCATCAAAAGACAGCTCAATTTGAAGGATCCTTAGTAGGCTGTCTTCGTTTCGCATCCTTCATTCAGCCTGTTTTGAAGGATGCATAAAGTGTATCCTTCAATCGCCCACATTCTTTAGGTACAGATTCCAGTTCACGAAAAATTCATTATCTGAAAATGGATTGACACTGAGCTTGTTCAATTTTAGTATGCTATGCAATGTTATGTTATTCTTCAAATTATAATTTTAATAGTATTTTTGTGCTATGACCACAGAGTCGGAAACATTTATGACGTAGCCATGCACACTTACTAGACCGTCTCATTCCAGTTTTAATGCTGAGAAGAACTCTAACCTTGAAGCCTCAGAAGGACTAGGGAGAAGCACTTAATTTTCTAATGCATAATAGTTGCACAATTCAGATACTGTTTCACATTTTCACACTTTTTAATAAAACTGCAGTATACTACGCAGTATGCCAATATTCCATTGAGATCATAGCCAAATTGTTCTCAAGCCGAAGCAATGAAGATTAATCAAACAGAATGAGAGGAACTCAGCCAGGTTCTTTTCATTCAGATGCCATCAGTGTTGTGTTGCTGACAGCTGTGTATTTCTGAGAGAGATCAGAATTCAGCACACTGCAGGTTTATTTATGGTGGTGGTTAATAACAGCTGAGCGAGAGACAGTCTATAAATATGTGCCAGCGACGCTTAATTTGTTGCACACTTCAGACGAAGATGGAGAATATAGCTGTCACAATGACTAACGTGTTCCCCCATTACCCACCGGGCTGACATAGCATTATAAACCCAATTTCTGTCCAAGTGCTCCAGGAAGAGTGGCTGTCTCCGGCTATTCACTGAAAGCTTCTGAATCAATACAGCAATCTGAGAGTTGCTCATGCTCTTTGAAGGCCACACGGGAATTCGCTCACCAAACGACAGACTGCAAGGTACGGTGGTCTAGAGGGGCTCAACAAAATTAGAATAGTCAACAAAAGATGAAAACAACATTAATTGTTGTTCTGCCAACTAACTTCAGGTGAAGTATGCACTCCTAAATTAAGGAAGAGAATTAGCATTTTTGAGTCATAGTTCCTTTGGGAATTTCCTGTGGTGGTATAATTTATGTTGAAGAATAAAATGTAAGTTTCTTCAGGTAACGCTAACCACAGGTCTGATTTTACTTTTAAATCCAAAATCGCTAAAAATCTATAGGAAACAGGGAACCATAGTTTTTCCCATTCAAATTGACATCAAGTAGCCAACTGTTGTGATAAAAATAAATCTGTGGTATTTTGTATTAACACACTCGTATAAGACCATAAATTAAATAAGAAATGTAAAAAAAAATGGAAAGATTATTAAACTTTCTTATACAGTTTTAAAAAGATTTCATATTAATATAATAATATCCAATATCTAACTGGTATCTTGATGGAAACTAGGCCAACCGTTTACAGTTTTTCAAAATCAGTTGTAAAAACACTGCATTCAAGGTAATTCTGCTGTGTTGCAGCTTAATTTAATTTGTGTTGCAAATTTTTGTGTTACTAATTTGATACTTTTATGGTAATATTACGAAAATTGTTTGCAGGAAAATAGAAGTAAGTGCAAAAAAATTAAGCCACAAGCCTGCATCCAGAATCAAATCACTTTTTTTGTTTTGTTTTTACAAATAATTAGGCAACAACATTTCAAAATATTATGAGGGCATGTGTTGCTGACTTTGTAATGATTTTAGCAAATGGCTGCAATATAACAAAGAGTGAAAAATTTAAGGGGGTCTGAATACTTTCCGTACCCACTGTAGTATTCCAAAATTTCAGTGGTTGGGTTAGTATCATCATAATAATGCTTTGTCCGGTGAAAAGTCGTCTTCTCTGAAGCAGGAGAGAAATATGCACAGATTAAGCACCATTTACAAAGGAAAAGTTATAAACAAAAATTTTATTGGATTTTGATGTGAATTTTTCACTGGAGAAAGCGTTATTAAGGATTATGTATTATGGGTATTTCAGCAAGATGAGATAGTTTAAAGTTAAAATGTCTTACTTTTTTTTCACTTCACAAGATGTTAACTGATGGACGTGTATATTATGTCATGTGTCATGTTTCAATCATTTTCATGTGGATTATTGTGATGTTTTTATCAGCTGTTTGGACTCTCGTTCTGACAGCACCGATTCACTGCAGAGGATCCATTGGTGAGCAAGTCATGAAATGCTACATTTCTCCAAATCTCTTCTGATGAAAAAACAAACTCGTCTATATGATGGCCTGAGGGCGAGTAAATTTTCAGCAAATTTGTAGGTGAACTATTCCTTTATTGCACATCTATTTTGACTTTTTTATGTCCATTTGTGACTGACTCGTGGAGTGATAATTTAGCAGATTCCCATATTTAACTGCAGTTGTTACACTTGAAACTTTTCAGTGTGTATGTGGCCATTGGTCATCCAGCATGAATAATAAATGCATTACATATAGAAAGCCAGCATATACCATATAATCACTTTCAGTTCAATTTGTGGCTCATTTCCTTTGCATTGATTATTTCCATTGTGATGTGGACTATTTGTATTGTGGTTTATTTCAGGTTTGTTACAGACTATTTCTAACTTTTGTTTGCATTCCTAATGTTCTGTTGCCCCCTTGGGTCACCGTAGCTGAGGAAAATCAGCACTTCAACAAGAAAAGGAAAGTTCTGCTTCATCTCAGGAGGATGTGCGGTTCTACTTTCATTGTGTTCCTGCTGAGCTCTCTGTCTCTCATTTGATTATGATTTCCAACTCGAAATGTCTCTAGTATTCATCCAGATAATCCAGTGTCTTTGCTGTGATTAAAGCAATAGTTCACCCAAAATGTGTCGTTCCAAACCCTGTATGACTTTCTTTGTTCTGTGGAACACAAAAGAAGAAATGCGGAAGGTTTGTAACGACATAAATGGGGTGAATTATTGCTTTAAGTTCATCTCTCTAAAGTGAATCCCATCTCGGTTTGGATATTAAGCTGTTAATTTTCACCGTTCATCACATACGCTCAGATCCCTTTATATCCCACAGCAAAATGAAAAGTGTTAACCAAACTGCCAGATTCGTTTGGGGATCAACCTTTTATTAGTCGACAGGATTATCATGGAAAATCTTTTCTGGAGTGTCACAACTGTGAGCACTCTGTTGAAAAATAAAAAAATAAATAGAAAATAATGTGGAAAAAAAAAAACATTTGTAAATGAGTAAAGTAAATCAAATATAGCGAAATATCATCTCACAACTCTTCAACATAACTCTCCCTGCAAGACAGTTTGGTGCAGAGCGGCAACAATAACATATTGCTACCATACAGCCCATAATCATATAGAACTGCTTGTGGTTCTTTATTAATATTATCATAATTGTTATTCTTTTAGGGGATCTCTTTAGATTGTCTTAAGTTTCCCTGTAGTGCAGTATGTCTGCAATGCAGCAAAAATAAATCTAATGAAGAGAGAGCATGCCCTGAAGACACCTTTCTAGTGCACTACACTTAGGAGGTGAAAGAGCCACACTGTCAGTGCAGTAGGTGGTCCAGTCTCCTCCCATGCATCAGGCTAAATCAACCTTTGCTTCCACTGCAGCTGATTTACACCTGAATCTGTCATTTCATTCGCACTGGCTCTCAGAAGCTCACGTCATGGGTGAGATACAGTACAGTAGAAAGCAAACGTGGTTCAAGGATTTTCATATTGCACCATTAGAGAATGGAACACAAATAATCATCAGTCAGAACTTGCTTTTCTAGGTTAAACAAGATATGTGCAAACATGACTAAAGGACTTTATTAACCAAATCAAAAATTTTCCCTGTAATACCCACAAATAAAAAGTGATTTCTCATTTTATATATATATATTTTTTTATATATTTATACTCGTAAGAATACGAAATCTTCACATTTCAATATTTTCGTAGTCCAAAATATTCTGGCCTGGACCCTCCAGCGGTCTTTATTCATACTGTCATCTTCATCTTAAATTGGTTCGTCCTCATGCACTCCCAGGATTTCTTCGAAACAGAACGGTGACAACTTTGGACCAATGGAAATCACTCTCACGCTTTATCTCAAACTAATTACAAAGAAATTTTAGTAAAAAAAATGAAAATGGATTCCCATTCATTAGTTGGTGCACACTAACTGCTAAAATAAGTGAATCAGTAAATCATCATGGTCATCATAATTAATATTAATAATAATAAAATCATTTTGGCAGTCTCTGGGTGTGTGGAGTTCTCTTTAAGAAGTGAATTCACTGTTTAAAAAAGCATAAAATAAAGAAACTGTTAGGAGTAGAAGTGGAAAAATATATACAACCGCGCATGAAGAGTTCGCTTTTTGCTCTTGATGGTTTATTTTTGTCCGATCTTTGTTATACCAGTGTGTAGGACTTTGTGTAGGGATTGTTGCTCTGTTTTATGTGTCCTCTGGAGTCCAGCAGTGATTCCTGGGAGGTGCTGATTTTGGCAGCCTGTGCCAAGTCCGTTCCGGCCTCTCTCTGCGGAAGCGTCGAGGCTGTGCCTGGCTGCCACTGCTGCACGTCCCTGCTGGTCGGCACCTCCATGGGCGTCGGCTCCAGCAAGGCGGGACGCTTCAGCGAGCGAGACTTCTGTGGCTCCAAACAGGCCTGGCCCATCGCCACCTCCCGAGACGCTCCTGACACACCCCGGTTCAAAAGGAAGTCCATCCGCAGGTATGGAGGCAGGTGTACGAGCTCCCCTCCTGCAGGATAAAGAAAAAGACTTTGTCAGCATGGCAATTCAACTCGCAACTGTTAAAAAAGTATGTTCTATATAGTATAAACATGGGTAGTATGAATGAAATTTGAGCGTACTACATCCACCATGTTGTCACATTCTCGTGACCTACCAGCGTCAGTTGCGTCATTTCACTGCCAATCACAACTCCTCTCTCGTGGCTTCATGGGATAGTAAAGTGTCCATCAAATGCGCACTCTTAGCAGAAGTAGCAGTTCATCAAGGTACTTTCTGCCTACCAATTTTGAGTAGTATGAATTCTGACATATTTTTCGACATGAATTCTGTTTTTCGGCCGTATTGTTTTCCACATGCTATATAGTATGGAAGTAGGCATATTCGGATGCAGTGTTATGCCGAGTTCACACTGCACGATTTTCAAAGATGTCGCATCACTGTTGGTTTCACACTGAACGACTATCTGGGGTAGCATTCAGTTGTTGCTGTGGTCACACTGCACGATGGAACGACGACAGGAGGTTACACACTGCATGACTTTACAATAGGAAGAATCGCCGACAGCTCTGTCTGGTGCAGGGTTGCCAGTTTTTCGCTACAAAACCCGCCCAATTACTACTCAAAACTAGGCTGAAAATAGCCCAATTGCTTTCGAGGGGGTCCCCCAGTAAAAATCGCGTTCGGGGGGTAAAATACAAATTTTTTTGGCGGGGTTCTCCTGGTACAATTCACATTCCAGGGCCTAAATATCACGTTATTGGGGTCGCTTCAACCTGCTGACATAAAAAACTACCAGCGGCAAGCGCGGATTTGGCAACACTGGTCCGCAAACTACGTTTCATATAATTCCTCCCCGAACTTCCCGCTGCCCTGTATCTTGGTCTCTCATTGGCTGTAGGTCATCGCCGATGTAGTTTTCAGTCAGAACTCATTTCACACAGCGTGATTGTGAATTGCCGACAGCTCCAGATATTTAGCATGCCAAATATTTCACGGGCATCG
>NW_015558568.1:169654-172839 GCF_001515605.1 Sinocyclocheilus anshuiensis | reverse complement strand
ATATTCTGGTCTATAACTCCTCCCCGAACTTCCCTCTGCCCTGTATCTTGGTCTCTCATTGGCTGTAGGTCATCGCCAATGTAGTTTTCAGTCAGAAATCATTGCACACAGCGTGAATCGTGATTGTGAATATTTCGCGATTCCCTCAGATCGTGTCTTTGATAATTCACATTGCGTGATTGTCACTCGCGTGAACGAGCACCGATTTGCCTCCGATTTCGGGCATTTGTCGAAACCTGTCGGCGAGTGAAAAATCGGGCTAAAATCGTGCAGTGTAAACTCGGCATTAATGTTTTTTAGCATCTTGCAGCATGAGCACCTCATTTTTTCCCTGCAAAAAATAGACTTTAACCAGCTGGTTAGCCGGTCTTAGATAATAATAATAATAATAATAATAATAATAATAATAATAATAATAATAATTAATTACATTTATATAGCACTTTTCTAGGCACTCAAAGCGCTTTACATTGTCAGGGGGTATCTTCTCATCCACCACCAGTGTGCAGCATCCACCTGGATTGGCTAAAGATTTTTTATATTTTTGCTGGACAAAAAGTAAACAAAACATTCAAATTCATTAAGAAAAAAAAAATGAAGCAGTAAGTGGCCAAGAATACAGTATTTGAAGAATACAGTGATCTAGTTAATAATATAAAATATATACTACGCTGTTCATATTCTATATATAATTATTTTATAAATACATGCACACAAATATGTTTAATTATAGAAATTATATACATTTTTAATTTATTTCAGCTAATCAATTTTTTTTTAATGTTTTAGTTTTAGTTAATGATAATAACCAATATATATAGCTGCCCTTATATTTTTGTAAGAAAATCACAGAAGGATTTCTTAAATTGCTTAATGAAATAAGAAAAGCTGGGCTGAATTTGGAGTCTGTAGAGTTAAAGCTCTAGGAGGAGATAGAGTTGATAATTTAGGATCAGAATAATAATAATAATAACTAGATAAAAAAGTTTGTCACGACAAACTTTAAGTTGGCTTGAGAAAGCCGGACCAAAAAATAGACTTTAACCAGCTGGTTAGCCGGTCTTAGATAATAATAATAATAATAATAATAATAACTAGATAAAAAAGTTTGTCACGACAAACTTTAAGTTGGCTTGAGAAAGCCGGACCAAAAAATAGACTTTAACCAGCTGGTTAGCCGGTCTTAGATAATAATAATAATAATAATAATAATAATAATAATAATAATAATAATAATAATAATAATAATAATAATAATAATAATAATAATAATAATAATAATAATAATAATAATAATAATAATAATAATAATAATAATAATTAATTACATTTATATAGCACTTTTCTAGGCACTCAAAGCGCTTTTACATTGTCAGGGGGTATCTCCTCATCCACCACCAGTGTGCAGCATCCACCTGGATGATGCGACGGCAGCCATAGTGCGCCAGAACACCCATCACACACCAGCTTACTGGTGGAGAGGAGACAGAGTGATGAAGCCAATCAGTAGATATGGGGATTGTTAGGAGGCCATGATGATCAGAGGCCAATGGGTGAATTTGGCCAGGATGCCGAGGTCACACCTCTACTCTTTTCGAAAGACATCCTGGGATTTTTAATGACCACAGAGAGTCAGGACCTCGGTTTAACGTCTCATCCGAAGGACGGATGGTTTAACCTGGTCTCTGAGTCTAGCCAAGATTCTGTTTACCTGGTTTAGCTGGTCTCCCAGCCTGACCAGCTAAAAAGTGCCCAAAACCACTCCCAAACCAGCCAGCAGACCATCCAAACCAGACTGGGGGACCAGCTAAGGCTTATGCTGTTTTTTTTTCAGCACGACTGGGTCAAATTACAAGATGAGCACGCTCTTCTCGTGAAGCGTTCTGAGAAACTCTATTCACAACTGACTTTGAATGGAGTTTGATGTTAGAATTTTGCTAATCTAAGAATGTAATACTCTAAACATTTTAAAAGCGCACAGAAATATTGTGTAAAACTGACATTTTAATGAGATTGAGCTATGTTTTTTTTTATTTTTATCAATATCACAATTCCACATTCTGGAATTGCCTCATCCACAAAGGATACATGCATTTCTGCCTTAGACTTTGGCTGAATCTTAGAAGGCAGCATAATTTAGGCTTTATGTGCTGTCAAATTAGTGAAATTTTGTGGGGGAGAAAGATCCATTGTCAATAATTTAGGAAGTATTCAGCACAGCTCACAAAGAAGTCACTTTCAAACCAAGCTGCTTTCTGTTGGTTAAGTGGCAACCGAAACTTGAAACTGTTGCGAAATTGGAAAATCATTCGCATTCACACAAAATTCCAGATTGCTTTTGTGAATTCCTTTTGGAATTACTGGATTTTGCCCCAAAAAAACAAAAACAAAAACTTGCTGAAAAATGATAAATGTGACCTCATCTTTAGAATGCATATAATTCCTGAAAATAGCTTCACCAGCTTTTTTTATTTTAACTCAAGGTTATTAAGAACAGCTCCAATTGGCTGAAATTGAGTTTAGAGTCATTACTTCCCACCAGCAGTCTCACCTGGTCTGTGGGCCTTGGGTACGGCCATGTTTATCACCCTGCAGACGTCCTGGGGTTTGGGTGGTGAGGCAGTGAACCTGCAGATGCCTGATTCTGACGGTGTACTGGAGGTCAGACTGTCCGTGTAATCATTGGTGCCTGCGGTCATCTGCTCGGAGGATGTGTCTGAGATGAAGCACTCTGTGATGGTGAACTTGGCGTGTCGTAGCTGTTCCTCCATCTTGGCATGTTCATAGGCTCTGGCCAGCTCCTCATACGTAGAAGACGCGCTCTCAGTGGAGACCATGCTGCTGCGAGCGCGGTCTGAACACAGCGGGTCAGAACTCATTATTAACAATAGGAACTTCTAACATGTATTAGCTTTGATATGATACTTGATATGATTTTACTGCTGATAAAAAAATTGACACTGTAAATTTTGTGATCATTTAAAATTATTTTTATTAATTGGCCATTGAGTATCTTTTGAGAAGAAATAATTAGATTTTTTTTTAATGTTTTTGAAAGACATCTCCTATGTTCACCAATGCTGCATTTATTTGATTAAATATATAACAGTAATATTGTGAAATATTGTTGCAATTTAAAATAACTGTTTTCTATTTTAATATATTTTAAAATGTAATTTATTCCT
>NW_015558568.1:154874-168553 GCF_001515605.1 Sinocyclocheilus anshuiensis | reverse complement strand
CAATTTAAAATAACTGTTTTCTATTTTAATATATTTTAAAATGTAATTTATTCCTATGATGGAAAAGCAGAAATTACTCCAGTCTTCAGTGTCACACGATCCTTTAGAAATCCTGAGATTTGGTGCTCAAGAAACATTTCTTATTATTTTTGTGAAAAACATGATGCATTGCTTTTAGGATTCTTTGATGAATATAAAGTAAAAAAAATGTAATTAAAAAAATAATAATAATAAAATAAAAATATTTTGTACCATTATAAAAGTATGTACTGTCACTTTTGAAAGTATTAATTTCTTTCAAAATAAATAAATTAAAATCTTACTGACCCCAAACGTTTGAACAGTATTGTATTTTAATAAAATGCTGATAGATGACTGAAGTTAGATTAATTTTACACATAATATTCTATAGAACTGTCTGTTACAATAAATCTGTTCAGAATTTATTGAATGATTCGATTGAGTCCATAAATATCATGGATGTTCCTGCATGCCATTTATATGCTTTAAAGTGGCTTAAGTATGTAAACATTACTGTTTATTTCTTTGTAGTTTTATATTCATGCATAAAAAAATGTAATACCATTCTTTATGGTGTTCATCATTTTTTTTAAAAACAGCAAGCACATAAATATTAAGAAATATACTAAATATTGTAAAAAGGCTGATAAGATCATTTTAGTACCCAGCTGTAGTCAAGCCAACAAAAAAAGAACCTAACAAAAGCTCAAGATGTACATACAGTGTAGGCTGGTTGTTAGTGTAGCAGACTAACCTGTGTCCTGTGATGGACTGACACTATAGCTGTCGCTTTCTTTGTCCACTGAACCGGCCACTCTGGGTGTTCCCAGCCTCCAGTCCGTGCTGAGAGTGTGGACGGAGACAGGAGGGTGGGGACGATTCAGCGTCCACTGACTGGCATAGCGGTTACGGGCTGCAGGACCAGCTTTAGCTGTACGGCGAGAAGTGGGATCTGGGGATGGTTCCGAAATGCTCGGTTAAACAGTATGATCAAATAGCCACTCTATTATTTATGTGTTAAGAAGTTTCTTTCTTACTCGACAGACTGCTCTTGCTCGTCCCAGGTCGGATGTCAGAGACGTCCACCAGCGGGCCTGTGGCCTGCGATAGAGACTGATAGTGGACAGAGTGCGTAACGGTAGCCGACTTCTGTTTGGCAGTTTCTCCGAAATCGTTATCCGTCAGTAGCACTGTTGATCTGTCGTCTAACAGGGAAGGGAGAGATGGAACTATTAGAGATCCCTATAGTATCATTCTTGCTCAGACAAATGTTTAGGTTTGAATATGGTTCAGCGAACACGACTCACCCACTGTTTCCATGGTGTCTCTCTCTTCGATGAGCAGCTGCGCTCGGGGAATGTCGATGTGCATGCGGAGGGTCTGCTGTTGTTTGTTCATGGTATCTGAAGGCCTTGTGTTCTTACTGGAGGAGAACACAAACAAGCCTGAGAATAACATCTCCACTTATACAAAGTCAGCATGACATGTGAGCCAACAAAGGAATAGTTCATTATTTGCTCACCCACCTATATGATTTTTTTCCTCTGTGGAACACAAAATAAGATATTTTAAAGAATTTCCCAGCTGCAGTTTCAATATAATGTAAGAATATGGTAACCAAGGACTGTCAAACAAAAAAGTCAATGTAAAAGCATCCTAAATCCATAAAATCTTCTGAAGCAACAGCCTTTTGTGGTTTATTCATTACACAAATCTGTTTATTATTGATGAAATTCTCTATAATGTTCTTTAGAACTGTCTGTTACAGTGAATCTGTTCAAAAAGCTGATTCTATTGCTTTGCTTCCGAAGATTTGGAATATAGCGAGTCGTATGAACACCTTGATGGTGCTTTGTAATAAAATGCTGATTGAATTTGATTAGTTTGTGCAGAATATTATTTAGAATGGTCTATTACAGTGAATCTGCTCATGGAAACTGATTCAGAAGATTTGGAATGACAGAAGATTTGGAATATAGTGAGTCATATGACCTACTTGATGCTTTTTAATAAAATGCCAAAAGAGTTTGATTCATTGACGTTAGATACTTTTGTGCATAATTATATCTATTACAGACAGCTCTGGAAAATGAACTATTTGATGGTGATTTTTAACAAAATGCTGATAGAGTTTGATTCATTTGTGCATAAAATTCTTTAGAACTGTCTATTACAGTCAATCTGTTCCAAGAAATTGATTCTAGTGTTTTGTTTAAGAAGATCTGGAATATAGTGAGTTGTATGAACTACTTGGTGCTTGCTTTTTAATACAGTGCTGAGAGAGTTTGATTCATTTGTGCATGAACTGTCCAATACAATGAATCTGTTCAAAGAAACTGATTCTGTTGTTTTGCTTCAGAAGATTTAGCATATGTGACCCTGGACCACAAAACCAGTCATAAGGGTAAATTTTTCGAAATTGAGATTTATACATCATCTGAAAGCTGAATAAATTAGCTTTCCATTGATGTATGGTTTGTTGTTGATAGGACAATATTTGGCCGAGATACAACTATTTGAAAATCTGGAATCTGAGGGTGCAAAAAAATCTAAATATTGAGAAAATCTCCTTTAAAGTTGTCCAAATGAAGTTCTTAGCAATGCATATTACTAATCAAAAATTAAGTTTTAATATATTTACATTAGGAAATTTACAAAATATATTCATGGAACATGATCTTTACTTAATATCCTAATGATTTTTGGCATAAAAGAAAAATCAATAATTTTGACCCATAAAATGTTTTTTTGGCTATTGCTACAAATAAACCCCAGCGACTTAAGACTTTTTAGACAAAAGGTTTTATGGTCTAGGGTCACATATAGTGAGTCATATAAATGACTTAATGGTGCTTTTTAACAGAATGTTGAGTTTGATTCACTTAAGTTTGATCCATTTGTGCATAATATGCTTTGGAACAGTTACAATGAATCTGTTCAAAACACTGATTCTATTGTATGGCTTCAGCAGATTTGGAACAGTGACTCGTATGAACTACTTTTATGATGCTTTTAGTCATTTTGGATCTGAGCAGCTCAGAGATTATTCAAAATATCTTATTTTCTGTTGCATAGACGAAAAAAGATTATATGGTTTTGGAATGAAATGAGGGCGAATAAATGACAAAATTAGAATTTTGGGGTGTTTATGCTTTAAAAAAACGAAACTGAAAATCATCATGTTTACCTCATAAGCATTTCAGCCAAACTCTTTGCATCTGTGGAAAAAACAATAAGCTTTAGTAACATACACTGAAAATGGAACTACTATCGAGTCATGAAAAATAAGGCTGATAGGAGTAAAATCTCAAATGGTAACATATGCTTGTCTGTATTTACGCCTACGAATCTACACCTTCTCTTTGAAAACGCTCTGATCTGTAGCTAAGAGCTGTGAAAACCATCTGACCCCTGAGCCGCTTCAGCCTCTGCTCTCTCCTCCTCCTCCTCAGCACCATCAGCAGGACGAAGAGCAGCACCATTCCCACCAAAATGCAAGAGATCGTCACCATCATCTTCATCCCCTCGTTGCTGGCTTTCTTCACCGGGTTCTTCACCGCCGTCTTCACCAGCGGAGGAATGGTGCCTTTTGAAAACACATTTAATATTTTAAAGCGCAAACAAATAATTCAAATTTATTGTAAAGGTGATCCATCAAACTTCGCTTACTGCCGTTGTAGTTCAAAGTAGCAAATTTGACACGTTTCTCAGCCAACCCCGCGCTGTTGTACACCTTCATCTGCAATTCGTACCAAGTGGCTTCCTGCAGGTCCTGGAGGTTGAAGTTCTTCGTAAGAGACGTGCGCTTCACTTTGGTCCACACGGGGCTGTCCAATTGACGGTATTCCAGAGTGAAGGAGGTGATTGGACAACCACCATCATTCCAGCCAATCAGGTTGAGTTTGACACATGTTCCGTTAATGCTATTAAACAGCTCCTGCTCTTTGGAGAACTGTGGCTCTGTGATGGGTGAAGACGATGAAGGAGAACAGGAAGGGTGTTCGTGATCACTACTTTGAACAATTACACACAATTATTTGAGAAATTGGGTTTACAGAACAAAATGCACACCTTTCCCATGAGTCTTTGCTTCAATTATCTCACTGATTCGGCCTGGACCAACAGCATTCTGGGCCGTTAGTGTGAACTTGTACCAGGTGCCACAGTTGAGGTTCTCCAGACGGTAGGAACGCTCGCTAGGACTAATGGAAATACTTCCCCACTTCTCACTGTTGTCCTCTGAGTATTGCAGAATATATCCTGCATGAAGACAGACACGGAATTAATTCATAAAAACAAATCTTTGTTTTGAATTTATTTGATTATTTAGGATTGACTGTCATTTTCAAGCAATGCAATTGGATCCATTTGTTCAATGCACTTTATATCCAGCTCATCCACATCAGTTGCTATAGTAATGACTTCATCCGAGTTGTTTTCTTCCACACCGAGTTGCTGTCAGTGTGACAATGGAGGACGGATTCATTGTAGACATTGCTGTATTTTACGCATTTAAACATGTTGTGTCTGTAAGTGCACACCCATTTTCAGGTGCCACTTTATATTTAATTTACTAATGCAGAATGACATGCAGTTTAAGTTTCATATTCTGACATCATGATATGAGGGATTTTACAGTATATCACTCTAATGGCAGTTATATCAAATTGGTTTATATTTACATTACTGTTAAAAAGTTTGTGGGCGATAAGATGTTTTAATGTTCTGAAGAAGTCTCTTATGCTTACCAAGGCTGTATTTATTTAATCAAACATACAGTAAAACAGTACTATTGTTAAATATTATTACAATTTCAAAAAAAAATATTTTTATATGTAAATTATTCTTGTAATGCAAAGCGGAATTTTCAGCAGGCAGTCTTCAGTTTCACACGATCCATCAGAAATCATTCAAATATGCAGATTTTCTGCTGAAAAATTTCTTATTACTAAAGTTGAATACAGTTGTGCTGCTTAATATTTTTATGGAAACCATGATACATTTTTTATGCTTCTTTGTTGAATAAAAGTACTAATTTCTTTCAAAAACAAACAACTTTTGAATAACATTTCTTTCTTATTATTCTGAATTTGATGGATACCAAACCAAATGGCCAGATTATTCATAAATAAATCCGTCAGTGCAAAAACTGATTCAGATTATGTAATAACAGAGTTTAAAAACAAAAACTAATTACGATGAAATGATAGTTTAGGCTCTAAATTCTGTTTGGATGAGCCACATTCAAAGCTTCAAGCCTGTAGGTACACAACTGTGATCACACATTAATTAAATTTTATATTAATTTAAGGGAAAATATCTGATTTGAATTGGATTTTAAACCACCCATGAATGTGTGGACTGGGTTGAATGTTAAATAATGTAAAAATGTTAAAAACACAATATATATATATATTTTTTTGCCATTCCCGCTACAAAAACGAAACCGATTTTAATACAATATGCCAAAAAAAAAAAAAAAAAAAGATTTTTGCATCATGATCAGTTGAAAGATAGAACACAGTTTTATTCTCTTTTTTTCTGTTTTGTTTTTCTCTGCTGAAGGTGGAAGCGGCTCACCTCTAATGGAGCTTCCACCGTTGTCTCCTGGTATCCAGGACACAGTAATGGATGTGGTGGTTGTCTTGGTCACAGTGAGTCGAGGTTGGTCAGGGGGGACTGAAGATGATATTTATACAGTGAGAAACACTGCGTAATAACTGACACATTGAGGAGGCTATACAGAAAGGGCCCATCCTGCCCGACTCTCACACCTCACCTTGAACCTGAAGGTTCAGAATTATTTCGTCCGTTCCCCAGTTATTGCTAGCGACACACGTGTAATACCCAGAATCCTCTGCTTTCACAGTCTTAATGACGAAGCTGCCATTTCCATGGATACTGCGTCTTCCATCAATGACCGCAGGGGCCGGGCTCCCGCTGACGAGAAACAATATGAATCGTCAATGAGAGGGGCAGAGTTTGACATTTCCCAGCATTCCCCAGTGACTGATTCTACTCATAGGTATTCAGATGCTTGTGTTTGCTCTTAATGAAAGGCTAGAGCTGCACTGCAGTATGTTCTTCACTATAAAACTGAACTCAGCATACACTGTTATAATACTGAACTCAGCATACATTGTTAGCATGTTTGCCTTAAATCACATGCTCATACTCATGTTAATATTGTTTTTGAGAGTGTATGTTCTGTACATTCTTGTCTGTGCCCATGAAATAGGTTTATTTACCTCTCTTTCAGCCATTTAATGGCAGGAGGCGGATCTCCGACCGCCCTGCAGGGTAAAATAACATCCCTCATCCATGGTGTTGTAACAGTACCACTGAAGGTGAGGATTTTGGCAGGAGCTGTTTAAAAACATTAAAAAACACCACAATATTAAAATAACACCACAATTGATTATTTTATTGATTTTATGAAAGCTTAACATCTCACAATTTTGGTGTAGAACACAAACATTGCAAATTACACCATCTTACACTACCATTCAAAAGTTTGGGGTCAGTATTTTAATTTATTTATTTAAGTTGCTACATTAGATAGCAGAATATTTTCTCCTCAAATGCTGTTTATTTCATAGAAAGACACAAAATATTTCATTAAAATGTGTTTAAAAGAATGACCGGGAAGGGAAATTAATTACAAATTACACTGAGTTAAAAGTCATTGCAAAAATGGCTCAGAAAAGTGAAGTTAGATTTGCTAAAAGCTCCTGCAGCGTTTGTTCGCAGATGCCAGTTGGTTTTATTTTTTATTTTATTTATTTATTTTGTACGGCAATGACATTCAGGGCCCTCTTTTAATGATCTAAGTGCATGGTCTAAAGCAGTGGTTCCCAACCCTGGTCCTGGAGGCACCCCAACGCTGCACGTTTTGAATGTCTCCTTAATCAAACTCACCTGATTCAGGTCATCAGCTCATTAGTAGAGACTCCAAGACCTGAAATTGGTGTGTCAGAGAAAGGAGACATGCAAAATGTGCAGCGTTGGGGTGCCTCCAGGACCAGGGTTGGGAACCACTGGTCTAAAGCGCACGGCGCAATTGTGCTTAGGGCGTGACCGAATCCACGTGCCCGGCACATTGTCTAAAAGGGTTGTCCCTATTCTCTTAATGAGTAATGGGTGTGTTTTGGGCGTAACGTGCCATAAACAAATCAGAGTCTCATCTCCCATTCCCTTTAAAAGCCAGTTGCGCTCGCGCCATAGCGGATTCGCTATTTACATGGCGGAATTTACAAGCGGAAAAACTGAACGCTTCTCTAGTGAGGGAACGGATCTGCTCGTGCGCGTGATTCTGATACATGCAAAGACTATCCATTATGACATGTAGGCATTTTTATATGTATGTACACAATAATAATAATTTACATTTTAATCCTTTAATTTTAAATTTTTAAAAATGTTTGTTTGCTGCTGCGCATCCCTGTGTGTGTAATAAGCAAAGTGTATTGTGCATTGTGCACCCGCCTATAGGCGCATATTACTAACGCGCTCTTTAAATAACAAAAAAATAAATATTGCGTCAAGACTTTAGACCAGGTTTTTGTTGGTCAACGGCGCAGTCTATTTCAGCTGCCTCGAAATAGCAATGCGCCAGCAATGCGCCTGAACCTCGTTTTCAGACCAGCACGCCCATGGGCGCACAAATGCGCGCAAATGCATTTGCTATTTAAACAACGTGGCGCAGGACATGAAAATGACAACTGCGTCGGGCTGAAACTAGCAAAAAAACACTTGGCGCCGCATTGCACTGGGTGTATGATAGGGCCCTCAGATGTTTTAAAATGTGTCCCCCATAAAGTCTCTCAATACTTTGAAGACACTGTATATTTCAACATATTTTTCCGCATACTTTGGTACACTATGACATATTTTTGGATCTGAAGATACTCATGGCTTATTGGCATGCTCCTAATGGGAAGGCCCAAAAGAACTCAAAATACAACTAATTACTCCAGAATGGGTGTGTCCCCCACATTTACAGAATGGCTGAATTTAACTTAAAAACATCCCCCTAAAACCAAAGACCAGCTGCTTTGCTTCTGAAGAACAAAGGTAATCGACTCACCTTTGGCCAGAGGTTCCACGGTGATGACATCACTGCTGTTCCCCCGGCCGGCCGCAGTCACCGCCATCACCCAGATGCTGTACTTCCTGTTGCGACTGAGATTGTGAACCCGGTACAGGAATTCATCTGGGGCCACTTCAAACTCACTGACCACCTGAACGAGACCCAAAACAAATGATTGATGGTTAGTCCTTGTTGTGTCTTCCATCGGTTGACAGATTAACAGGTCGACAGCATCACAATTTGCGTCACATAGTTCTCATATTAATTAGGAAAGGAGAAGCTATATAAACATCACCTTTAGCTCCATGGCACAGTTCTGGCTCTGTGCTAAAATGCTTTGCACTCCCACACGCTTTTTAACACTGACTTAATAGCCAGCCTGATATCTCTCCTGTTAGTATGAGAGCAGTAGTCTTACCGTGGGATACGAGCTGGAACAGAAGACTGTGTATTTCCTAATGACACCATTCAGCTTCAGCGGAGGGAGCCAAGAAACATACACCACAGACCTGGAGGCTGCAGCTGCCTTCACCCCGCCAGGCGGACCTGGCACTGCAGAAAAAAGATTCAGGCAGTTTGGAGAGATCTTTACTAACTTTTTAACAGATTGGCAAACAGAAGGACAGAATTTGACAGTAGTGACGTTCCACAACAGAAGATCTTTTTTGCATGACTGAAAGAATGGATGTCTGTCAGTCGTACCGTCCTCTTTGGTGCGGATGTAGATCTGGTCGCTGCGTACTCCGTCTCCTGCTCTGGTGAAGGCCAGCACCTGGATACTGTAGTTGGTGTATTTCTCCAGACCCTCCAGCTCCAGCTGGGCCTTCTGGGTAGTGACGTTTCTGATTTCCCCTAGTTCTGTATAAACAACAAAACTTTACAATCTTTCTTAAGACTCGCTGTCAACTGATATAGTAAGCACAATACTACTGAGTGACAGCCAATGAGATTTCTAAAATTAAGTGAACATTGATATTATACAATATTTATTGTAAATTCAAAAAAAAAGAAAAGAAGAAGGCTTTGCAAAGGAATTGCAAATTTAACCCTGTAATGTCTGACAGAAATAAAAGTAATAAAAATGCACTTTTATAAAATAGAAAAGTGTACTGAACCTTTAGACAAAATATAAAAAGAAAATGTAAACATTCATAGATCATATTTGATACACCAGGCTTTTATAGATTATGGAGCTCACACTCGAGAAAAAAACTCCTCAATTTTATTCAAAGGCCCAAATTAAGCAAAGATATTTCTATTATATTAAAAGGCTTTTGCCCAGCGATAATACCATACTGGTGTGAAATTATGATATTGTGGCAAAACCGGAGAGAAGGTCAAAAAATTTGGTCATATAAAATAAACTATTGAATCACTGTTGCTGGTGCAAAAAGGTGCTCGGGATAGTTCACCTAAAAATGAAAATTCTATAATCATTTACTCACATAAAAATATATATATTTTGAAGAATGTTGTTAACAAAACAGTTGCTGAGGGATGTGTGAGAATAGCCGACTAGTAGACTAAATGGAACCGCTGCTGCTAGTCGACATTGGAAATACTAGTCAACTTGTCGAAATTTAATCATTTTAATATTACTTTTTTAAAAATAATACACTATTTTGAAAAGTGGATATCTAGAACAGATAACAAATTAATTTCATTTCACCTCAAACCTTGCATACATGCATTTTTTTTGTGTCACTCGGTGCCTGCTCAGAAATGTCGGCTTGGAAGACAAGCCATCTAAAGTCTTTGGACAAGCAAGGTATGGGAGCGTATTTACTGGTTTAAAGGGGGAAACATTATGAATGAAAAGGAACTGACTTTAGAAAGATTTATTTGACATTTTTATTTTGTTATCTTCGTATAATGCCTGATAAAATAAGTGTTTATCAGCGCAGCAACCATGGTAACCGCTGTGTTTCTGCTTGTCCAAAAGCACCACCTAAAGTCAGAGAGTGAATTTGCATTTTCATTCAGCGCGTCTGCTGCTTTTGTTGCCGTCAGTGTTGTAAATTTTAACGGTTTGATGGAAAATAAGTTCAGTCATAAGAAGTCTCGGGATAGATTGTAAAATCTTTATTAATGTAAATAGAATGGGCATAGGTTTGGTCTCGGCGGACTAGATCTGCTACGCTGCTGCTGCAGAGCAAGTAGATTTGCTTCTGCTAAATGCTCGGATCATAAACATAAACATGCTGCTGCTGCTAAAGAAAGGAAAATCCCTGTAGCAGATCTAGGCAGGTGGTGCTGGGGAGGTGGTGGGCTAGGATGAGGACACGCATAGCGCGCAGACATAGCATTCAGAATCAGAATCAGAATCAGAATGAGCTTTATTGCCAGGTATGTTTACACATACGAGGAATTTGTTTTCGTGACAGAAGCTTCCACAGTGTAACAGAATGACAGTGACAGAACAAAAAACACAGATAATAAAAAATAAAAAAAATTTATTGAATACGTCCTGGTTATATAGGTAAACGGTAATGAGTATGTGAATCCGATTGGCTGGGAACATTGAATTGAATGAATCAATTAGAATGCGAGTAGAGTTTTATGGCTGAACTATTCATAACAACTTGAATAATAAGGTATCTGGAATTATTTGACTGTTTGATTCATAGATTAATTATTCCAAAAGGTTACAAAATTTCCATTTAAACAACTTATTAGTTGTAGTGCACAACGCTATTGCTGATAGCATTTGACTTCCATAGTAGGGAAAAAAAATATTATGGAAGTCGATGACAACCAGCAACTGTTTGGTTATCAACATTGTTCAAAATATCTTTTGTGTTCAACAAAAGAAACAAACTCATACAGGTTTGGAACAACATGAGGTCACTCATTATTGATTGAACTTCTGAGTTAGTCAAAATAATAATATGATAGAAAAATATCAAATGTATGATATGACTTCAACAGTTCTTTCGCCAGGAATCTGTCATTGTATAGTTAAATAATGAACAATGCACACCCATGAAGGATATAGGGCAGACACTGAGACTGTCTGCAGCTATCCAGCAAAGTTGCAGGTTTCAAATCTTTAATGTCTCCATTTTTTCCTGCTATCTATAATTCCTTTAGCACTCTAGCTGCTGCTGCTGCTGTTGGATGGAAAAGAGCTGCTGTCTTTTGCTGCTTGGTGCTTTGTCCCCGAGTTGCCCGGGCTGAATTCTGCTGCTTCATAATAAGGCAATTTATAAGCAAACAGGTCCTGGAAAGAGCCGGATTGACATAATGTGTGCTTTGAGTTTGTTCTACTGAGCACAAGTTGATCGAGAGCCATAAAGCAGCCAATTAAACAGGTGTGCAGAATGTGTTATGTTGCTCTCTGGTTTGTGTGCCACAGCGCTGAGTGATCGATTAACTAACCTCACAGTCTAAATCACTCATGAGAGGCCTATTCAGACAACTGACTGGCACAACACTTATGAAAAGAGACTATTGCTGAATTGCAAAATGCGTGTACTGCATTGGGGATAGTGTAGTATGTATTTCAGTATGTCGGTACTAGACATAAAATTGCATATTGGTACTACAGAGCCCTTGCATAGATGCATGTATTGATATCAGAGACCAGGTTGTGGATAACATTATCCTAAAAAGCATACTTTAAAATTTGAAAATAGCATGCTAATGTGCTATGATTTGGGATGCAATATTAATCTGTCACACTATATAGTATACACTATATAATATACCTTTTCAACTGGGAATTATTCCTCTTTAAGCCAAAATAAACTTAATACCAATATGCATAAAGCCTATTTGTGAATATTGAAATTCAGTTCCTTTTGGCTTTAAAAGGAAAAATTCCCAGTTGAAAAGGTATATTCTGCCCCCTAGTGGTCCATGGATGCAAAATGTGTATAATAATAATAATAGTTATATATAATAATATATCTCTATAATCTCTCACTTTATATATAATAATGTATCCATCTAAAATATATATATATACTTCATTATATTATATTATTATATAAATATTAAATATATTTATGAAAATTCAAATTTTATGGACTATATCCTAAGCTATTTTAGCATAATATAAGATGCTTCTAACTAATGCTATTCTGAAACGAATGCTATTTCAGGCACATTAAACTCATTAGGGTCTGAGCTGTACCTCCGTCTAGTAGATTGGCCCAGTAGATGATACGGAAACCCTGTAGAACGCCGTTGAGAGCTTCCCTGGACGGAGTCTGCCAGTACAAAGAGATGCTTTCAGGGGAAGCAGCGGTGGCCACAACCTTCTCTGGAGCTCTGCTAGGTACTGAGAACACAAGAGAAATATAGAAAAAATAATCTCATAAATAGCCTAATTACTCATTGGCTCAGAATGTGTACAGTAGGTGTGAAAGAAACTGAAATTGATGAATTAACTTGAATTGGGTTGACAGTCCTAACAGAAGTTTCAAGCACTGTAAACATTTCCAGTATCCACTAGATGGCAGCAAATATTACAAATGTGCTTGGTGAATATCATGGTATTTTTGATGGTTGGTTTAAAAAAAAAAAAAAAAGTAAAGCTATTACATTGAGGGACTAAAATTTGCTGCATCATGTGAATGATTACAATGGCTTACCATCTTCCATTGTTGTGGCCCGGACTTCACTGGAAGCAGGTCCCGGACCGGCACTGTTACTGGCCTGCACCACCACCTCATACTCTGTGAACTTCTTCAGGTTGTTGAGGCTCAGGGACTCTGTCTCTCCCGTGGCCTCCATGCTGATGCAGACGAACTGGTGACTGCCGTTTATGGAGTGCTCTCGATGGCACACCTGATACCCCCTGATCACACCATTCTGGAGATGTTTCAGCGGTGCCTGCAGATGATGAAATGATAGTGTTTATAAGCAAGACCTCAGATATTGGCATGTACTCTTAATTGGCATCCATGGAACCTTTCTATTCCACAAACGTTTGTTAAATAATAAAAATGTTGTTCACGCAAGGGGAAAAAAAAGGTTATTTTAAGAAATGATCAATGAAAGGTTCTTTGGGGAATCAAAAATGGTTCTTCTTTAGCATTGCTGTGAAAACCCCACTTCTGGAACCTAATTAAGAGTGTACACCTATATATATATATATATATATATATATATAGTCACATAAATATAAAGTGCAAAAACAAACAACAACAAAAACATTAATCAAAAATACATATTCTTATATCCAATGGTTAAACACTATCTATAAAATAATAATAATAATAATAATAAAAAAATACCACTTAAAAAGTTTGGACTGAATTTGTTTCATTTATGCCTGCATTTGTGGTTTATGTTTATATACTTGAAATTATTTTTGTAGTCAAATATATTTCAATATAATATCAATTTCTTTATCAAACTACCATTTAAATAATATTAGTAAATAAAATAAAATAATAATAAAAAAACATACACATTGCATTTTATATAGTTTGTTCATTTATTTATTTTAGTAATATAAATGTTAAATATTATAAATAATTATAATAAAACAAATAACCAATTTTATATACATAAAATAAACATTATATATTTATTAATAAATTGGTTGAAATGAGTTTTTCAG
>NW_015558568.1:144541-150972 GCF_001515605.1 Sinocyclocheilus anshuiensis | reverse complement strand
TGGTTTATGTTTATATACTTGAAATTATTTTTGTAGTCAAATATATTTCAATATAATATCAATTTCTTTATCAAACTACCATTTAAATAATATTAGTAAATAAAATAAAATAATAATAAAAAAACATACACATTGCATTTTATATAGTTTGTTCATTTATTTATTTTAGTAATATAAATGTTAAATATTATAAATAATTATAATAAAACAAATAACCAATTTTATAATATATATATAATAAAGCATAGTAATAATAAGGAATGAGTAGGTATAGGTACTACCTTGATATAGGTACAATACCCTGTGAAACCATACCTTCCATGTAACTTTTATGCTTTGGGAGGAGATGGCTTCCAGTGTCACATCTTGGGGTGGTCCTTCAGGATCTAGAGTGGTCAAACAAACACTCGGTTTAGCCTGGTCTGATATCTTCCATCACATTTCTCATAAACAGTGGCATCAATGGTTATCAGTGTCTCAATCACGCTCCTGTAATGTCACCCTTTGCCACCAGCTGGCAGTATCGCAACACAATTCCTTCATTCATAATACCATAATTTACATTACTATTTGTTCTATAAATAGGAAAGCCCTTCAAAAACTCCTAAAAGACGGCCCAATACATTTTAATCATGAGAAATAAGATGAAAGAGTAACATGCACTGATGAATTGTACATCATAATACCATTTCTCATGACAGATATGACTAGTATATAATACCTGCTTCATCGGTGGTTACGGTGAGCTCGTTGCTGGGTTCACTGTCACCAATGTGGTTCTTGGCGAACATACGGATGTTGTAGGTGGATGATGGGTGAAGTTCTATGATGGTGGCCTGGTTTAGGGTAGGAGAAACATCTCTGGTCCTGCGAGCTCGTTCCCAAGTCTCTGTTTATAGGTAGAGGGATACAACTGGTTGGGAACATACCTAGATCTCATATGTCAGCTGATTAGCTTCATTTATTGCTATTTTAATCACACTTATGATATCTATTCATGCCAAAACTAGACTTGATTGTCTAAGTGTTACTGTTGCTTGTATTCGTTGGATCCTGTACCTGTTTTATTTTTGCATTCAATATCATAGCCGGTGATGGGACTGTTCCCATCGAATCCCATGGTCCAGCGGAGGGCGATGGTCCTCTCTTTCACCTCACGAATCTCCACTTTAGGAGGCTCTGGTGGCTCTGAGAATTCAACGATACGGCGCTCAGATTCTCAGAGGCTTTTTGAAACCCTCCCCACATTTAAACAATGACATTTAAATCAGGAGATTTCCCTCAAGAGTTCAAATGCCTTATAAATCCCCCAAATCTCCAGCCAAGCCAAGGCGATTTTCCGGCTGCTTACCTTGAACTGTTAACTGAAGGATGCCTCTGTCTTCACCATAGGAGTTAATGGCGTGACAGGAGAAGAACCCAGAATCCTCTCTCATTGTTGGGTAGATCTGAAATCAAGAAAATGGTGTGTGAATAAACAACTAGGAAGAAAAAAAAAGCATATTCATTCCCTAAACAAGCCTGATCATCACAAACCATTCACATCAAACTTTATGAAAAAAGTTTAGATACCTGAAGGACCTTTTATACCTATAGATTTGAAATTAGTTTTGTTGTCTAATATAAATTGGATACATGATAATGGATACATTTAAAATGTTACAAAAGATTTCTATTCTATTTCTATTCTTTTGAACTTTCTATTTATTAAAAAATCTTGAAAAAAGTATAATGGTTTCCAAATCAATTTTAAGCAACATTGATAATAGTAATTTATGCTTTTTGAGAACCAAATCAGCATATTCGAATGATTTCTGAAGGATCATGACTGGAGTAATGATGCTGAAAATTCAGCTTTAACATCACAGGAATGAATTACATTTTAAAATATTTTAAAATAGAAAATAGTCATTTTAAATTGAAATAATATTTTACAATGTTACTGTATTTTTGATCAAATGAATGCAGCCTTGGTGAGCATTTTTAGGCTGCAGTCTATATATTTTGTATATTATTCAAGTTGAATTTGTATTCATTTATTATATAAACTGGTAACACTTTACAATAAGGCTCTATTAGTTAATGTATTAATTGACATGAACAAACAATGAACAGTACATCTATTGCAGTATTTATTTATCTTTGTTAATGTTAGTTAATTAAAATACAGTCGTTCATTGTTAGTTCATGTTAATTCACAGCGCATTAACTAATGTTAACAAGCACAACTTTAATAATGCATTAGTAAATGTTGAAATTAACATTAGTTAAGATCAATAAATGCTGTATAATATTGTTCATGCTATAACTAATGTTAACTTGTGAACTTTATTGTAAAGTGTTACCTGTAAACTATAATAAATTACTATATGAATAAATATATCAATATATTATTATCTACAGTTTTTTACTTTTAAAATATAACAGTAAGTATGTGTACCTGAAAGACCTCTTTACCGTTAACTTTCAGAATTTAAACCAAGGAGCATCAGTATAACATTTTGGACTAAGTGTGAAGGGTTGTTTCATTTTGAAATATGTGCATCGAAGAGGCCAAGCATGAAAAATGACAATGCACAAATGAAGAATCTGACCTGCAGGGTGGAGACGACCTCGTCACCGACGTTCTTGACCGTTACCGTGTGCCGCCACATGTCTGGATTGATCATGTGTGACTGCTTTTCCTTTTCCACCTCCTTCTCCCATCTAACCATGATGGGCTTCTCACCATGCGCCTTGCAGCTCATCTCTATCTTCTCTCCTTTCGTTGCCAGTGAGTTGTTGGGATATGATGTTATCATGGCTGGAACTGAGAGAGAGAAATAAAAATGCATCATGATGACAAATGCCATCACTGCAGATCAAACCGAACAAGTTTTTCTTATGACATCAACGACTTTTGACTTACATTTGTACAAATGCCATGTAACGTTTTGCAACAGCGAGGATCAGAACACTTTACTACTCCAGACAAGGTAAATGTTTTACAGCTTTATGGCAATAACAAGATTGAATGTGAATGAAGTACAGTTATTACTCCTCTTTCTTACTCCTCTCTCTCTCACACACACACACACACACACACACACACACACACACACACACACACACACACGCACGTGCATGTCCCGGTTCTTCACAGGCATGCATTGGGGGAGCGGAGCGCCAGGCGGGTACGTGGTAGCGCCGGTACAGCGTGTGATGTGATTGAGTGTGTCAGGTTGAAAGTCCCGGCCGTTTACATGTCATCTCTTATTCACTCCAGCAATTCTCAGCTCAGCAGCAAAAAAAAAATGAAAAAAAAAATTGCATGACAATGTTTTTTTTTTTTCAGGCCTGTTTTATATTTTATGATTTTTTTTTACATGTACTTAATACTTTTTTTATATAAATATTTGTAGAATATTAAAACCCACATATTTTTTTAATCAAAATTGTTTTTCAGTCTTTGTCACATTATATCAAGCAACATTATCCAAGTGCTGCACATTTAACAAGGAAAAAAACTGTAATTTATCAGAAATATTCCCAATGTTTCTTTTTAAAAATTCAGTTCCTTGATGACATCATCCTCCATCATTATTAAAGGGAAAACAACAGCATAAATGTCAGTAGCTAATACAAGAGAGGCAAAAAAAAAAAAAAAAGGCAACACCATTTTCGGTTTCTGAAATAAATAAAATATACATTTTAAATGAAAAACTCACTAACTTAAAGGGGTCATATGACGCTGCTAAAAAAAACATTATTTGGTGTAATGAAATGTGTTTATGTGGTTTAAAGTTCAAAAAACACATTATTTTCCACATAATGTACATTATTGTTGCTCCTCTATGCCCCGCCTTTCTGAAACGCGTCAATTTTTACAAAGCTCATCGGTCTGAAAAGCGAGGTGTGCTCTGATTGGCCAGCTATCCAGTGCATTGTGATTGGCCGAATACCTCAAGCGTGTGACGGAAATGTTACGCCCCTTTAACACACTGTCTGTGATGCCGTCTTCCGGCACGGCAAGACAAAAAAAACAATAAAACCCATTACAACGAGGCATTTGTTGCAACCAGTGGGGGCATAATTACTGATTATAATGACTTATACTGTGTTTTTACACGTTGCGTATCACGCCGCATAAACATAAAACCATGTGTGCATTTGTGATCGGAGAAACGACAAACAACAAGCGCTACTCGCGTTTGAATCATCAGTGGCAAATTCTTTAAATATAAAAACCATACTTACAGGCTGTGAGTCAGAAGCGCCAGACTATCCTTGCAAAGATGGAACTGCCCCGCTTTATAGAACAGCCTTTGAGCACAGACCCATTGTATGCTAGGAAACAGTAAGTAACTGTTCAGGAAATAAAATGCGTCACACAGCATCACACACGGCGGGCTTGAGTAAGGAGCGGCCAGCGGGCTTGCGGCAACCACATGTGACGACCCCGGGCTGGACTCCGCTTTGTCCACGGTGAAAGCCGATCCGGTGATCCACAGCGTGAAGTTGATGTATTTCCTCAGCGACCAGCACAGATCAGCTCCAGGCATGACGAAGAGGATTTCGTCCTCTTTTGGAGGCCAAACAAAGTAGTTTCGCGTTCACAACGAACCACACAGCATCTCCACAACATGGCGCCGGCGGCAACAATACTACAGCGAGAATAAAAGTTAGGCCTTCTTTCTTTGCGTGAACATTTGGGCGGTGTTATGCAAATCTTCCCACACAGTGACGTAGACTTGTGGGAGCGTGTTTAAACGAGCCGTTTTAGGAGGGCGTGGACAAGTCTTAACTTTTATAAAGAATATCTCTTTGGATTTGAGATTTTAGTCTTTGCAACTTTACAGATCTTCTTTATGCAACAAGAGCTTGTAACACTCCAAAGAGAAAGGAAAAATTTAAATCGCATCATATGACCCCTTTAAAATAAAAAAATTATAAAAAATGTTGTTTTAGCAACTAATTGAAGATTAAATACTAAAATGACAAACTAAACAAAATAAATAAATAAATAAACAAGTGTTCAATCTAAAGAGAAATATTAAAATATAACATTATTAAAACTTACTAAAACTTAAACTAAAATTAAATTGAAAACTGAAAATATAAAATCTAATTATATATTGTACGATTTATTGTGATTTTGTGATAAAAAACTTAAATAAAATATAAAACAAATATGATTTCTACCTTGATAGAAGCAACATCTGTTTGTTTGTTAGATTGTTGCATGTTCATTAGGACCAGCCTGAAAAAAATATAAATGTTTCATACGATATCACAGTTAAAATGACTGAATCATTATATACTGTAAGCTGTCACTGTGCAATGCTAATGCTAGCCCTTTATGTCCACCCTGTAAGCAATCCTTGCGTTTTCATTTGTAAACACTGAGAGGAGTCTCTTAAAATTACTACATTTGATCAGAGGGTAAAAATGAAGCTGTACCGTCCCCCGCTAAAAGACGCAGGCAGCCTAAACTGGCATCCTATTTCTTATCCCGGCTGAGCGCTCGCTCCTTATGTGATTATCCAGAATAAAACACTAAAGAGGGAAGTAGTCTCTGTGTTGGAGGGGCAGCTGTATCTTCCCTCAGGTTGCGAGCTGTCTTCATCATGACTGCATAATTGCTGTGTTGATGTATTTCTTTAATATCCAGCTGAATTATAAGCAGCAGTCGGACTGAAAGGGAAGGTGCTAATTCCTCTCCTGAGATCCAGACAGAAGAACTGTGTGTTGCTGGGCAGGAACTTGCTCTCCGGCTGTAGGAGTGATTTACGTCTCTTCTGAATCCTCTCTGATTGATTCAGGCTCTTTTTACTAGTTCATTTAGGGGTCGTAAATGGACCAAAATGAGCTTGCATGTGTCACGAATACACACATTTACTCACAGTCTCTCAGGGTAGCAGTTTTCATTCTTGAGTAAAACTGCATCATATTTAACGAAGCATATGCAAAACGCTTGAACCGGAAGCGGCGAGACCAGATTCGCCAGGTGTGCAAACACACGACACGTGATGTGCTGTCTGTATTTAGGCAGTTCACGGGTGAGATTATCTCCGAGAATGATAATGAAAGAGTCCGGATAACGCTGCTCTGTGTGTGTAATTTGATCAGCCAACAGTTCTAGCGTGGCGCTCACACGCATGTCAGGAGGAATATACACACTCACCAGAATAAACGAGGAAAACTCCCGCGGTGAATAAAAAGGCTTACAGTTAATGAAAAGAGCTTCCAAATTTGGGCAGCACATCTTCTTTAAAACTGTCACGTCTGTACACCAGCCTTCATTGATATAAAAACATAATCCACCGCCTCTCGTTTTCCCCGACAACCCGGTGACGCGATCCACTCTGAACAGCTGGAAGCCTGTTAGATGAAGTGTGCTGTCCGGTATGGCTCCGTTCAGCCAGGTTTCCATGAAGCAAAGCGCAGCAGCG
>NW_015558568.1:142037-143957 GCF_001515605.1 Sinocyclocheilus anshuiensis | reverse complement strand
TGGAAGCCCGTTAGATGTAACGCGTTGTCCGGGATGGCTCTGTTCAGCCAGGTTTCCGTGAAGCAGAGTGCAGCGGAGTTTAAAAAGTCCTTGTTTGTGCGGGTGAGGAGTCGTAGTTCGTCTGATTTATTTGCTAGGGAGCGGAGATTCGCCAGATGAATGCTCGGCAGCGGAGTCGTAAAACCGCGCTGTCGGAATTTCACGAGCGCGCCGGCGCATTTCCCTCGCTTGCGTCGCCTGGAGCGCTTGTATAGGAACGCAGCTCCTCCGACTAAAATGTCCAGTAAAACATCTGAATGCTCAAATGTCGGCAGAAAGTTATTTGGTGTGCTATTTCTGATGTCCAGGAGTTCGTTCCTAGTAAAGCTGATCGGGAAAAAATTGCTTAAGACAGGAAAAACAAACAAAAAAAGTACAAGTACCAAGTAGCGACAAACCATAAAAGATAACTGGCATAAAAGATAAACCCCTATACAGACACAATCCGGATACTTGTTTATCCTACAAGAAAGGCCATAGCACATTTATTTATAAAACAAATCCGGGCACTTTTAATGAGAGTAAAATTATTTGCAGTCTACAGTATGCTTGACAAAATGTATTTATGGAGGCTCAACAATATCACTTGTACTTGTGAAACACACTACTGATTGTACTAACATTTTGAAAGGAAATTGTAAAACAAAACAAAAACTAATAAAAAAAATTGTATGTTAAAACTGCACCTATATTACACACTCACACAACTATTAATGTAAGGCATATACAAGTACATCTCAAAAAATTTGAATACTGGGAAAAGTTTATATTTTTCATATATTATTATTTGTATTATTTATTTTATTATATGTGACCCTGGACCACATAAGGGTACATTTTTTGAAATTGAGATTTATACATGGTCTGAAAGCTGAATAAATTAGCTTTCCATTGATGTATGGTTTGTTAGGATAGGACAATATTTGGCCGAGATACAACTATTTGAAAATCTGGAATCTGAGGGTGCAAAAAAATCAAAATATTGAGAAAATCGCCTTTAAAGTTGTCCAAATGAAGTTCTTAGCAATGCATATTACTAATCAAAAATTACGCTTTGATATATTTACATTAGTACTGACCTGAATAAGATATTTCACATAAAAGACGTTTACATGTTGTCCACAAGCGAAAATAGTTGAATTTATAAAAATTAACCCGTTCAAAAGTTTACATGTGCTTGATTTTTAATACTGTGTTGTTACCTGGATGATCTACAGCTGTGTTTTTTTGTTTTGTTTTGTCTTTCCAACAATAACTGTATGAATTTGATATCCATTTTTCACACTGAGGACAACTGACAGACTTGCATAAAGCTATTACAAAAAGTTAAAATGCTCACTGATGCTCTAGAAGGAAACACAATGCATTAAGAGCCAGGGGTGTAAAGTTTTTGAATTTGAAGATCAGTGTAAATTGAACTTATTTTGTCTTCTGGGAAACATGTAAGTATCTTGACTGTATGATTTTGAGATCCATCTTTTCACACTGAGGACAACTGAGGGACTCATATGCAGCTATTACAAATGTTTCAAACGCTCACTGATGCTCCAGAAGGAAACACGATGCATTAAGAGCCTGGAGGTGAAAACAAAACTGACCCCAAAAAAAAAAAATTCCAACAAAAATGTTCAATGATTACAATGAATTCTTTTAAGTTATTGACAAATAAATTACAATATATATAAAAATAAATTAATATATAAAATAAGTTAAAATAACTACTAATAACTAAACTGTTAAAATCATATAAGTATGCATACATATATATATATATGTGTGTGTGTGTGTATTTGACACTTTAATTTACTGACAAATAAATTATATAAATGTTATATAGACAAATGCAATCTATCTATCTATCTATCTATCTATCTATCTATC
>NW_015558568.1:125455-141934 GCF_001515605.1 Sinocyclocheilus anshuiensis | reverse complement strand
TCTATCTATCTATCTATCTATCTACCTACCTACCTACCTACCTACCTACCTACCTACCTACCTACCTATCTATCTATCTATCTATAAACAGATGTGATTTTTCAGATGTGTGTCCTTGACAGGTCTAGCTGACTGAGAAGCAGTGGGAGTCTGCGGTCTCTGGTTTCTATCCAGCCCGCAGGGATTCCTGGCTGCTTTCCTCACCCCCCTCCCCTCCCATGAGAGCCTGCATCTCCCTTTCACCTGGACATGTTACCATGCCAACCAGCCAGGCCTGCCTGCTCTCCCCCAGCTGTAAGAGGGTGCTGTCAATGGAGGACAAGAATAGAGCAAACATCCAGAATTGATTTTCAGAGGAGAGCAGTTACGAGCCTGCATGTTTGTATCATGGATCCGAGCTGAATATCTTTCTCTGGGAGGATGATGACGCTGGTAATCTTGTCCTTTTTCGGGATAAAAAAAAAATAGCGCGAGAGGAAAAGACGCAATGTGTTTGTTTAACGTCTATAAGGCTAGAGGGGTTGTCAAACTAATCAGTCTAATTAGGTCATGAGGGGTCAGAATTGACAGTTTGCTTTGCACAGCTCTCTGACATTTGACCCCAAACTATCAGTCCACACATAAATCTGGGAATCAGAGACACGTTTGCCGCATGTTGGGTGCAGATACAGGGATATGATGCAGTTTCCCCTGTACACAAAAAAAGTCTCTAAAGCAAAATAAAAATAAAAATAAAATAGGGCATCAATATTTTTATATTATTTAGAATTTTAAATATACAATACTTATCTTTGTTGATAATAATAAGAAATGTTTCTTGAGCACCAAATTGGCATATTAGAATCATATTTCTGAGCATATTTCTGAAGGATAACGTGCCTCTAATGCCAAACAATTCTGCTATATTTATTATAATAAATATTTATTAATAATAAATATATGAATATATTTTAATAAACAAATTTATATATAATAAATCGTATAAATTGTGACAGCATGTTGCAAGCTCACCAAAAATATTGTGTTTAACATTTGCTTAATTTCTTGGCTGTGTAATGCTACAAATGAAGCCGGAATGACTGGATGTGGAGTCAGAGTTTTCCTCCAGTGTAATGTTTCTCCTGTCTTAGTCTCATAGCGACTCCTGGCTCCCCGCAGGCTTTCTGAGGGCACCTATCATCCCCTATCTCATCAGCGCTCAGGGCCGTGTGTGGGGGATGTAGGCCAAGACCTTCTGCCTCGCTGGGCTGACGGGCAGATTACATGCATGTGTACAGCAGCTCCTGGCCCACGATGCACTGGGGTAAACAGTAAGCTGACTGGTTAAGTGGCTGTGTTCACCACAGCCTGATATCCTCCTTTACTGCATCATTGGGCTTTGCGAATGAGTCGCATCATGATGCTGAAAATGGAAAAACTTGTGGCCAATCAGAGCGTAAGAGGGGAGGGATCATGGTAAAACAGCCACTGACGTGATGCACCATTATGTCTTATTATATAGAGAGTTTCCTGGGATCATCATAGTTTTATCAGCAGGATTTCCTGAAAATTGCACTGCACGATTAAGCATCAACGTGTCAGTTTTTGTACATACATTCTAAGTAGCATACTACTGTATCATATTACTTTCAATACTTGTACAGTATATATTATGCATACTGTGCATAATATGCATAATATGTTTACAACAGATATTCAATCACATCATGTAATGCACTCAGCTCAGCCTTCCTATGGAAGCCCTTTTCCACCCTTTTTCTGCTGTTAAAAAATGTAAAGGTAATACAAAGTCATTTATTTCTCATAATTGCATATATAATATATGAAATAGTCTTTTTCAGATACCATAAAAATAGATAAAATTAAAATATAACAAAATAAAATGTATACACTGTATATACTGCACAGTAAGCAGTACACTATTTTCTTGTAAAACGTAGTCAAATAATCTAAGAAAAAACACTTTTATAGTGTATTCCAACAGAAAATGACATAACACAGTTAGGTAACATTCACATGCAAACCTTTCAAAATCAGCACTTAAATATAAACTTCTCATTAAGAAGTTAATTTCTTACTTCCAAAAAATAAACTCAACCCTGATGTTGTTTTTTTTCTTCTTCTAGTAATTAGGTTTGAGTACTGAGGAATGGATTTGAGGATTTTCTCTGTTTTGTTCCAGATGGGTAGAATTCTCTCCTTCTGTTTTGTGGCCATGGGGACACGACCTGAACTCTCAGCGCTGATCACGGCTGATCTTAATGAGGAGCTTGTTTGCGGTAAACTGGAGACATCACAGTGGACTCTGAAACAAACCTCTCAGGGAGACTCGAGTTACAACAGCGAGCCATAACAACAGAGCCATGTCTCCGGGAGCAGAGCTCTCCGCACAAACACGACACAGTATTTCACCTGTCAGCCTGATCGATCTCTTGGAGAGCAGAGCTCTGTGTGTGTGTTGTTACACGACATGAGAAAGAGAGCGGCAGAGAGAATAGAGACAGAGCGAGGGAGGGAGGGAAAGAGGATGAAGAAGAGGTTGTATTAGGCAGAGAGAGCGGCTCTGCAGGGAAGCTCCTGCTGCATGCTGATAAGAGCAGGGTGTGAAAATAAGCCTCTCTAACATCACACTCTGATCAAATGAGAACGCAGCCGCCACCACATGCATAGGCAGACAGGGAATAGATGGATAACCCGACATTAAAACAGTTCATTTAGCTGCTGTGTCGCACGCTGTAGAAAACACTTTTAAATCAAATGGATTTCAGCATTTATTTGAGTCACACAATAAGGTATAAAGAGTTTACTACATTTTAAATAAACATCCTTGATTAAGTCAACAGGAAATCAAAATCGACCCAGTTTACCTGGAATGCACGTTCCAGGTTTTATTATAATAAATCTTATTAAATATAATAGAAATCTTATTCATAAATATTTATATGTATGTATATTTATATGTTTTACATTTCATAAATATAATTTGTTTTTAGTTTTATATTATAAACAAACACACACACTACTGTGTAAAAGTTTGGGACCAATAAGATTTTTTTTTTTTTAAATAAATTAATACTGTATAATAACACAGAAGTAAAGAAATTTCAGCTTTGCCCTCACAGGATAAACTACATTTTAAAATAAAAAAAATAAAGTAGTAAATAAAAAATTATAAAATATTTTTAAATTGCACTATTTTATAATATTTTTGTTTTTATAAATGCAGCACTGAAAAGAGACTTTTCAAAACAAAAAAATCTTTCCAACCTCAAACTATTGGACAACAGTCTAAATATAAATATAAAATTATTTGTTAAAAGTATTCTCTGAATGCATCATATTATGGCTGTAAAATGGGTTGTGGAGAAGTTTCATGCTGACTTTAAAAGAAATAGTACTGTTCCCATTCTATCATCTACTTTGGATCGCTTGTAATTGAATACCTCTTGCACAAGCACTATGAAGAAGAATTTCATGAAATTATAGTCTGAGGTAATCTCTATTACTCTCTCTCTCTCTCCCCTATGTGTTTACTGTATGTGTGTGGTAACAGAGTGTAACAGAGTGGGTGGAAACAGAAAAAGTGAGACATGCACACACACACACACACATTAAGAGCACTGAAAGCACATGCTTTTCCACATGTCAGCTCCTACTGGAGTTCACAGTGTAATGAGAGGGAAAAAGGTTTTTGGCTACTCGTGGATAAACACCCACATGTGTCTGAGGCAGACAAAGAGACTTCACTGCAGAAACCCTCTCACCTTACACAATCCACTCTCATTTAGTCTTACTATTGACAATAATGTTGCAAAAAATATTTCCAAGCCTGCACAAAACAAAAGCTGTCACCTAAACACACATTTGATTGGTTTTGCGAGTGGCCCAGTGGACCGAGAGTGGCAGTAACCAGAAGGTTGGCACGCTCTGTGAATTCTCTGTGAACTGTGTCCTTAAGTAACGCAAAAAACCCAAACAAAAGTGTCTCACTAATCATTTACCTCTTAACAAACACCTAAATATTCATGTATGATTTAGGGGTTGGAATTTTAGTAGAACTGCAAAGTGAACCGTCAAACCAATCATCTAACATCTCAGTAAAATAGTGTTTCTTACTTTTCACGTTGAGGTACATGGACTTGCTGACATCGGCTCCCACGTCATTGCTGACCTTGCACAGGTAATAACCTGCGTCCTCCTCAAGAACGTGCTTAATCAGCAGTGAGCCGTTCCCGAGCAGCTGGACCCTGAAGCCCGAGTTTAGCGCGATGGGTTGAAACTGGGGCACCCCAGCACCTGGCACAGTTAAAGTCCTCTAGTTAAAGTGCTAAAAAACTTCAGTGACATCATACTTTTCGTTTCTTTTCACCACTGGAAAATTGTTTTAAAATATAAAAGTTTGTTCTTACAAAAATAAAAAGCTACAGTATAATTAGACTTCCAGTGAAAATATCTAAATATCCATGAAAACCAAAACTGCAGAGAATGTATCTAGAATGATTTTTTTCTATACATTTTTATTACTATAGAAGTTTTTTTTTTCCCTCACTGGCAAATTGCTTAAAAAAATGGGTGAAGTTCATGATTAAAACAGATAAAGCTATCATTTAGTAAAAAAAAAAAGAAAAAAAAAAATTAATGTCAGAGAACAAATTTAGAATTATTATTATTACTACTATTACAAATTAACTGATTTTTTTCCCCCACTGGCAAATTATTTTAGAATAAAATTAAAAATGTGAAGTTATGTTTAAGTTTGTTCTTAAAAATGATAAGGCTATCATTTTGTCTTGATTCTTACTAAAAATATCTAAATATTCATTTAATATTCATTCAATTTCAGAGAATAAATGTAGAATTATTTTCACTATATTTTTATTAGTAGTAGTACTTCTAGCATTAGTAATATTTTATTTTTTCGCCACTGGCAAATTATAAAAAATTAAAATAAAAATAAAAAATTAAATTAAAAAAGATTTGAAAACTAAACTTAATTCAAAGTATATTATCTGAAAGCTAAGTGTATTAAATTTATTTAGTTATGCATTGTTATCTTACACAATTGTGTAAAAGTAAATATATGTTGTTTTAGGAATGTTATTTAAAAGACAATACACCAATTAAGACTTTTGCATGCAACGTTATAGTTGTCAGTGAAGCCACGTACCTTTGGAATACTTCCACTCAATAGTTGGCCGCGGCTCTCCATCTGCAGAGCAGTTCAAGATGACAGATTTACCGTAGATTCCATCCTGGTCTTGAGGCTGCACTTTGAACCTTGGTGGAACTACAAAAAATCCACAGGTTCACATACAAGTTCTGTCTTTATGAACGTTTCTTCGTTGTACTCCCAAAAAGGATGCTAAACATGTAGTCTTACCTCTAACAATGAGCTGACTCTGGTATTTGACAACGGCAGCATCGTTTTGGGCAATGCAGGTGTAAGTGCCGTTGTGCATTCGCTGGAGGTTGGAGATCCGCAAGGAGCTGGTGAAGTCGATGTTGTCGATGGTCACCCCCTGGCTGGCGTTAATGGGCTTTCCATCCTTCTCCCAGGTGATAGAGATGGGAAGGTCACCTGAGCGCACAACGCAGGGCACGAAGACGCGATGGCCGATGGAATAACGTGGAAATTCGAACGGCTGGATGAAGGGAGGCACTGACGACAACCAGAGAACATTGTTAAATACTGCTATACCAAATGAACAAGCTATTCTAATGACATCGTTTAACTCATTTTACTTCAGATATTAAGTATGGCTACCTTTCACAGTGACGTGGACGCTCTGGTTCTTGAAGAGCTGAGGCTGAACCAGCACACGGCAGCTGTACTCTCCTTCGTCCAGTTCTTTCTGCACGTTCAGCAGCTTCAGCGTACCGTTGTTCTCAAACGCCCGTTGACGATCATTAAAAGGGAGAAGGTTGGAGTTCTTGTACCATTTGATGGAGTAATATGGGTAGCCAATCACATGACAGTGAATGTACATGTCCCGCCCAGCTATAGCTGTGAGGTTTTTCATTGGTCGTATGTCAGCAGGACCTTTAGGGTACAAAAAAAAAAAGAAACACTTCTCTTTAAAAGAATATTGACTTTTACATTGTGATGAAAGTCCAATTTGCAGTAAATGTAGCAAAAAATTAATAAAGAAAATGTGGATTTATGGTTTATGGATGAGGGCCTTTCTAAGATCAAAGAAACAGACAAGACAAAGTAAAAGATTAGGATGGTAATTTTGATACTGCTTAATAACTTGTTTCTCACACATGTCATCTCTTTATGCACCCTTGTGTCATAATGAATGTGCAATTTAAATCTTATATTTTTTTAAATAAATTGTACTTGCAGATAATATGAAATGAATGAAATAAAAGGCCACTTAAGTGTCTTAAATTTCTTAAAACACATGAGTACATTATTAAAAACTACACTTTGTAAAAATGTCAAATGAAACATTTTACTTTAAAGTACATTTTAAATAATTCTTTTAATAATCTTTTGTCATGTTTTAAAGAAGTATACTAATTTTTTAAGTGTTGACTAACATAAAAACCACATTATTGTAAACTTACTTGATTATATTTGATATTAAATTTAAGGTTAATATAATGTAAATGTACTAAATTACATATAAAGATATATTTAAGTTAAGCTCAGCTAATATAAATTGAAACTATAATTTTCATTTAATTGTAAATAACATGCAATTAAGTGTCCAAAAACATTACATTCAGAGTATATTCTTTTAAAATATAATATTTCCATAAGTACTCTTACGCTAAAGTCTACTTCTTCAGAGGATATTGTTAAAAATATGCTAAATTCTGTGTGTGGTTTGCAAACTGTGATGTAATATCACAATTCAAAGCTAGAAAAGTAAAATGTGAGTTGTGTTTGTCAGTGCAAAAGTTCTCATTGTGATGCTAGAGTGCTGTGTGTGGTTGACAGGGTGTTGCAGAATTACTAAATCATAAATACAACATTATTTGATCTAACAAAATGGACAGAAAAAGAGTGTAAAATATAGATTAATGATGAAGAAGGACACACAAAAAAGTAAAACGAGCACAAGCACACTCTACATACACTTTCACACAAGAAACAGTTGGGGTTAAAAGAAAAGCCATTAAAATAAGTTTTAAGAACTACAGCCCTGAAATCTTAAAAATAAAGGTTCCAAAAGAGAGTTTTTGTAGCGATGCCATAGAAAAAACATTTTTGGGTTCCTCAAAGAACTTTTAAACGAATGTGCTTTAAAAAAGTTCTTATGGGTACGTTTACATGACAACGATGCACTAAAAACAGAAAACTTTTTCTTTTGCATTTTTGAAAAGTTTTACATACAGACATCAATGTTCAATTCAATTCAATTCAATTCAAGTTTATTTGTATAGCGCTTTTTACGATACAAATCGTTGCAAAGCAACTTTACAGAAAATTAAGTTTTTACAATATTTAGTAGAAATATTGGACTGTTTTGACAACAGGGACTGGTCTATCTATCTATCTATCTATCTATCTATCTATCCATCTGTCCAACCATTCATTCGTCCATCCTTCCGTCCATCTACAGTATCCATCCATCCATCCATCCATCTATCTATTTAGTAGAAATATTGGACTGTTTTGACAACAGGGACTGGTAATGGTATAATTTTCAAAAGCTTGCCCTTTGAAACCTGTTTTCAAAAGTTTGTGTTTTCAGGCCCCCAAAATGCAACTGTTGTGTAAATAAACAGCCAAAGCACATAAACGTTTTACATTTTCAACTGTGTTGTGTAAACGACCCCCTTAGAATAAAGAATATTTGAATAATCTGAAGAACCTTTTTCCACTATAAAGAACCTTCTATAAAGAGTTCCACTGATGTTAAAGTTTTGTCATGGAACCATTGATGTTAATAAACAACCTTTATTTTTAAGAGTGTGGTTGGAAACCCACAGAAGAAAACAAATACACACCGAGCCATATGAAAGAGTGAACGTGACCAAAAAAAGCAAGAAAAGAACAGAAAGCTCAACAGAAATAAAAATAACAGCAGATGTTAGTCAGGCCCTCGTCTCACGTATAAACTTGAGATGAGCAGAATGAAATATATGTGTGTGTTTTTGAGGAGTCGATCTGACAAGCACCTCTTACGTTTATTCGAGCCTGGTAGGAGACCGTCCCCGCCGAGTTGTTGCAGGTGCAGCGATAGACCCCGCTGTCCCGGACCTGGGAGTGGGAGACGTTCAGGTAGCTGACCACGTTCCCCTCCGCTGTTATGCTGTAACCGATGCGGCGCCGACTGTCCTTCATGACAACGTCATCGTCCAGCGTCCAGGTGACGGCAGGCTGTGGAGTTCCCTTGACGTGACACGTCAGAGAGACAAACTCATTCGGACCGACAACTTTCTCGCTGAAGGCGGACACGATCTTAGGGGTTCCATCTGTGGACAGAGATGTTTTTGTTAAGTTCAAGAAATCAAAAGGTACCAAAATGAAAAGGCCGGGATGGTGCTGACCTTCTAAAATGACTTGCACAAAATCCTGAGCTGACATTTTGGCCTTCCTGGCGAAGCACTGGTACACTCCTCCATCGCTCTTCGCCATCCCATCCATCACAAGGTTCTCCTTATTGATCCCGTTCATCCGCACGTTGGCGCCAGCGCTGATCTTGTCGCCGTTGCGGTACCACGAGAGCTCATACTCATCCGAGCCAGTAATGCTGCAGGTTAGCGACACTTGGCTACCCACACTGCCCTTCACCTTTCGAGGACTGACCACCACTTTAAGAGGTTCTGGAACAACACAGTGACATTATTTATGTTAACTTTATCAATAAGATATTTAAAAATCAATAAAAAAATAAGGCAGGGGAAACCTGATATATACCTTTTACCGTAAGACGACCTATGACCTCTGCGTTTCCATAGCTGTTCCACACTTCACACACGTAGCTGCCGGTGTCACTGGACTGGGCTCTCTCGATCAGCAGGCCCGTTACGCTCTGACGGAAACGGGAGTCTGATTCTAGCGGTCTGTTGTTTTTCAGCCAGCGGTATTTTGGTGCCGGGTGTCCGGAGGCCTTGCACGGGAGCTCAACTCTGTGGGATGCCATGACCTCCCGCTTCTCGAACCCATCGAGGATCGCAGGTGCCGAGTTTGTAGGATCTATTAACAAAAAAAATATTTTTAATTTAATTTAATCTATCCTTCCATTCATCCATCCATTCATCGGTTCATCTATTTATCCATCCATCTATCTATTCATCTGTCTGTCTATCTATCTATCTATCTATCTATTATCTATCTATCTATCTATCCGTTCATCCATCCATCTATCTATCTATCTATCTATCTATCTATCTATCTATCTATCCGTTCATCCATCCATCTATCTATCTATCTATCTATCTATCTATCTATCTATCTATCCGTTCATCCATCCATCTATCTATCTATCTATCTATCTATCTATCTATCTATCTATCCGTTCATCCATCCATCTATCTATCTATCTATCTATCTATCTATCTATCTATCTATCCGTTCATCCATCCATCTATCTATCTATCTATCTATCTATCTATCTATCTATCTATCCGTTCATCCATCCATCTATCTATCTATCTATCTATCTATCTATCTATCTATCTATCCGTTCATCCATCCATCTATCTATCTATCTATCTATCTATCTATCTATCTATCTATCCGTTCATCCATCCATCTATCTATCTATCTATCTATCTATCTATCTATCTATCTATCCGTTCATCCATCCATCTATCTATCTATCTATCTATCTATCTATCTATCTATCTATCCGTTCATCCATCCATCTATCTATCTATCTATCTATCTATCTATCTATCTATCTATCCGTTCATCCATCCATCTATCTATCTATCTATCTATCTATCTATCTATCTATCTATCCGTTCATCCATCCATCTATCTATCTATCTATCTATCTATCTATCTATCTATCTATCCGTTCATCCATCCATCTATCTATCTATCTATCTATCTATCTATCTATCTATCTATCCGTTCATCCATCCATCTATCTATCTATCTATCTATCTATCTATCTATCTATCTATCCGTTCATCCATCCATCTATCTATCTATCTATCTATCTATCTATCTATCTATCTATCCGTTCATCCATCCATCAGTTCATCTATTTATCCATCCATCCATCCAACCATCTATCTATCCATCTGTCCAACCATCCATTTGTCCATCTTTCCGTCTATCTATCTATCTATCTATCTATCTATCTATCTATCTATCTATCTATCTATCTATCTATCTATCTATCTATCTATCTATCTATCTATCTATCTATCTATCTATCTATCTATCTATCTATCTATCTATCTATCTATCTATCTATCTATCTATCTATCTATCTATCTATCTATCTATCTATCTATCTATCTATCTATCTATCTATCTATCTATCTATCTATCTATCTATCTATCTATCTATCTATCTATCCGTCCATCCATCCATCCAACCATCTATCTATCCATCTGTCCAACCATCCATTTGTCCATCTTTCCGTCTATCTATCTATCTATCTATCTATCTATCTATCTATCAGTTCATCTATTTATCCATCCATCCATCCATCCATCCATCCATCCATCTATTCATCTATTCATCTATTTATCCATCCAACCATCTATCTATTCATCTGTCCAACCATTCATTCGTCCATCCGTCCATCCATCTATCTATCTATCTATCTATCTATCTGCCTGTCTGAATGGAGAATTGTCAGGCTTACATTCCCACAACATCAGTTACAATCTCACAAAATATCTGTCAAAATCTGGTGAAAATTGTAAATCACAAACTTAGCATCTTTAGCTATAGCTCAACCAGAAGAGCATGACTGTAAGTTTGATCTTTCCCAAGATGGTCTGTAAATCACTTTGGATTAAAGTTTTTCGTTACACTTTATTTCGATAGTCCACTTTAGACATTCTATTAACTATAAGTAACTTTGTAACTACATGTCAACTACATGTCAACTAATTCTCATTAATTTGCAACTACATGTCTACTAACTCTCAGAGTAGACTGTTAGGGTAGGTTTAGGGTTAGTAGAATAAGTTGACAAAGAAAGTGTTAGAAGATATTAAGCAGACAGTCTACTAATACTCTACTAACTGCTAGTTGACATGTAGTTGCAAAGTTACTTACTGTTAATAGAATGTCTAAAGTGGACTATCGAAATAAAGTGTTACCAAGGTTTTAGAAAATTTTAGACTCATTTTAAACATTATAAGTTATATTACATATATCTAATTTTTGTAAAGTCTCCTTATAATTTCTTTGTTTGCGGTAGCTTCTCTGGTAGCTAGTCTAGCTCTGGCTTTAACACTGAAACTTTAGAGCAACAGGAATGATGAATTTCTCAGCTGACTGACTAATAACATATCATTAAACACTTTTACCTGGCACAAATAGCCGTGCGCTGTTGCTCTGTCTGGTCTCAGATGTGTAGCGATGTCTCGTCATGCAGCGGTAATTGAATAATTCGTCCTCCTTCTGCACATCCAAGATGTACAGGGCCCCCGTGGACGTTATGAGAAATCGAGCCCCTAAAAACACAAAACAAGATTTTATTAGGGTGAGGTAAACATCTTTGCAAACTTTAATTAATTGGTGAGCGTTAAACACAGTTAATCAGTAGCATCCGTATGTCATAATGAGACATTATCATGGTTAACAGAATCTTGTTTTTCCCATCAGCCTCAGTAGGAACTCGCTGATTTAGCGCAGCTATTCCTGCCGGTCACGTGCAGTTTTGCTAATGGTTTGATAACACAGAATATGCAGGTCGTAAAACTTTATGAGGAATAACGTCTGCCAGGCCCGCCACACACTCTGCCATGCCTCTCAGAGGAGACGTCTGTGTCAGATTTGATTGAGAATGCCATTTGCTCTCCTTTCGACGCAATGACTAAAACAGAGGGGTGGAATTTGTCTCACTTCCTGTAACAAGAACATATAGCACAGGCCTCAAATAAGAAGTTACTACCACTACATCATTTAAATTTTGACTGAATTTTGTTGATTAACATGAATATCTGAGCCTATTGAAGAACTACTGCAGCATGAAAAATTTATATATTTTTTTAAGTTTATGCAAGTAAAATTAATTTATTTAGATTTTAATATAAAACTTATATTAATGTTGTTTTGTTAGAAATAAATATGTAGGCTTCATAAATTTGGATTGTTTTTGAGGAATGTTTTTGTTTTTTTAATTAAATTCCATTCATTCCAATGGGGTTAATACTGGTATTTCTCACATTATAGGTTCTTATAAATTTCATACAATTACATTATATACTCTAATGAATTTCTTAAGAATAAATGTCATACATTTTAATATACTTCCTCATTCACGTTCACTGTACAGAAAAGCAAGACCAGGAACACGCTGTACTGTAGAAATACTGGCTTGGAACAACATGAAAGTGCGTAAATGATCATTTTCATTTTTGGGTGAACTGTTTCTGTACACAAGCCTTAAAGACCAGCTACAAGGATGATGCTTCCCTCTAAATTACAAATATTCAAATGCCCCTATGAGCTGCTCCTGATGCTCTTGTCCTCCTGTGGGCTTTGTCTGGGCTATTTTCCAACAGAAGCTGCACATAGCCTCTCTATGTGTGTATTTATGTGTATGCGAGTCTGTTACTTGTCTCTGCGTTAAATCAAGTACCATAAATAAACAGTTTAGCAATGAATAAAAGAAGCTACAGTGAGCCAAAAGGCGAGATGCAGCTATTGTGAGTTCTGACCCAGTTAGAGATGACACACCGCAGATCTGAGGTCCTGCAGGCATTGCCAGTCGTGGACTTAATGTGGAGTGTGATGAGTTACAACTTACACAGCGAGTGGGTGGAGAGAGACACACACACACACACACACACACATAAATATATATATATATATATATATATATATATATATATTTATGTGTGTGTGTGTGTGTGTGTATAATAGTATTACAAGAAATATCCTACTTAATTAAAATTTATTCAAATACTAACAAAAAACATCTGTTTACATAATCTTTAAATTGAACTGTATAATTTAAAAATTATAATATATTTTATAATTATAAAAATGATATAAACGTTAAAATTATTCATATTGTACAAACACACTCTCTCTCAATATGTATTATTACATATAAGATTAGTTATTTGCTAATTATTTTAAACACACATTCAACACACATACATTCAATTATTTTTATACATTATATATTATAAATTAAACATAATTCATACTTTATAAAATTCAGAAATTATAATTACAAATTTGTATGCATTATAAAAAATTATACATTTTTATTATGATTATATGTATAATATTATTTTGAGACTAAGAAACTGCACGTAAATAATAAGAAACCCCATCACATCACAATCTTCTGCAATCGTTGTCTCATTTTTTCCTATCCTTTCAGCCCGAATCCAGCAAGACACATCACATTTCAGAGATATGCGAAGTACTTGTTAGTACACGGATAGTTCCTTTGCATGCGAGCAGTGCTGGTAGAAGACAGCTTGTCTTCAGTGACAAAAGGAAAATAACTGTGTGTATGTGTGCCGACTACAGCAGACACACACACACACACACACACACACACACACAAACACATGTGTCTCTGTCAGAGCCCGGCTCTGCAGCTATCTGCCCTTTAGTCAAACATACACTTCAGCAGGAGCAAATTACATTTCTACTAACAGTCACACTTTATGTGCTGCTGTATTTGTCTTGAGAATGAGAAGACGTTTCAGGTTATTTAGAATGAGATTATTAACTCAGTAGCACTGCTATCCTGTGCCGTTTTGTATTTGAGATGGTGCAACGAAAGGCCAAGCGTCGAGGACGAATATACTTACAGAAGAGCCAATAGGGAGCCGTGTGCCCCAGTTTCTTAATCTGATAGCTGGAGCTCTTGAGGTGCTTTAACTGTGTCGAAATGACAGGTTACTGGTTTCCTTTCTCTTCCTGTAATGCCGATTTCTCAGTTTCTCCCTCTAGCAATCTCACATGTTTCACCTCTCCTTTAAATACAGTAGCAAACCCAGGCCACACAATGCTCCTCATTGACCTCTAATGCATATCCCACAATACAGTTTTAACCCTTTTCTTTAGTCTCACAAGCCAAAGGAATTTAGAGAGGGTTTCAATCTCACTTCATTTACTTTGAAACAGACAAATTAACCCCTTTAATCCAATACATTGGCAAATATGGCGGCTGTCATATGTATTAATGAGCTTGTGGTTCTGCCATAAACATATCTGAAACCAATTTTGCAGTTTCCATAAAAGGTTAGAAAAGCTGAAAGTATGTCATCAAAAGAGCAAGGGAATTTCTGCTTTCCATTGTAGAGTTAAGTATCATATTTGAGATCACACACGTGTCACCTTCCAAATGACACATGAAAACATTGAACACAATTAACATGAATCTGTTCCCTTGGCTCTGACGATATCCTGTAAGGTATTTGAGCCGTTAATTGATTTGTATGTGTGTGTGTTCACTGCACAATAGCGTGAGATCAATAGTAACGATCCATATCGCCTCTGACAGTGGCCTGTCTGCATTGTGAACTGAAGAGCCTTCAGTGAGTATTTGATAACGCTGAGAAGTCTGATTCAATGTAGTCAATAAAACTGTTCAAAAGGCGATTCACAGATTCTTTTGAGTCATCACATAAAAGCATTTGTGGTCAAATAAATATTTAGTTAGTAGTGCCTGATAAGGAGCTTAGACTGTTGATTATACAAATCAGTTCAAAAGAATTATTCATTTGTGAAACAGACATGTGTGTAATAAATCACTGGATGATTTTTGTTTACAATTTCACTACTGCTCAAAAGCTTGGAGTCAGTAAGATTTTTTAAATGTTTTTGAAATTAGTCATTTATGCTCATCAAAAGTGCATTTACAGTGTTTGGTCAAAATACAGTGAACACTGTAATATTGTGAAATATTATTACAATTTAGAATAGTTGTTTTATACTTGAATATATTTTAAAATGTAATTATTTTTGTAATGGCAAAGCTGAATTTTTAATGTCACATGATCCATCAGAAATCATTCTAATATGCTGCTATTTCTTCTTATTAATAATGTTGAAAACAGTTGTGGTACATAATATTTTTGTGGAAACCATGATATGTTTTTGTTTCAGGTTTCTGTGATGAATAGAAAGTTCAAAAGAGCAGTATTAATTTGAAATAGAAATCTTTTGTAACATTATAAATGTCTTTACTGTCACTTTTGATTAATTTAATGCATCCTTGCAGAATAAAAGTATTAATTTCTTCAAAATTCTTACATTGATTCCAAACTTTTGAACGCTAGTCTATATCATATAGATAATCTAAACATGCATAAGCCTGTCAGATGTACAATCTGTTTTTAGCGCAAACATTTAATGAGCACTTGCAAAGTCCCAAACATCATCTTACAAGTCTTTTTTTGAACTGATGCCCATCACAATCTTGACTAAACCTAAACTTTTAGGATGACCTTTCAGTCCAGGTGATTTATAACTCTAAACAACAACAAAACTAAGCTAAATAAACATTTAAAGCTACATAGGTTAGGAGGTTTGATTAATTCACTTGGTCTAAGCAACAGCAGTAGCACAAAAGCAAAATACAAGTCCTCTTTTGAGACCACATTATACTAAATAAAGCGGGGGAGAGTTTCCTGGAAAAAAAAAAAACAGCGAAAGACCCAGGCGTTTAATAAAGCCTAATCATGCAAATAAGTGAGCTTCAGTTTGATCAGTGTCTTTTATCAGAGAGAGATGGAATGCAATTAACACAGTTGTAAAAAGCATCATTTGTCAGAGAGTGAGATGTTGACAGAAGCTGCTGTTGTCAGGGTAACGCACTCCATCCTGTTACCGCACACACACACACACACACACACACACACTCCTGTCTGTTCTCTACATCTGAAGAGGACTGATCTTCAATCCAGCTGTTCATACAATCATTCAAAGTGTCTGTAATATGTTACAGTACAGCACCGGTTTAAATCAACAGATCTACTGTAAACTCAATCTTAGTGATTGCTGCATATCAGTGCAACATTATTATTCAGGACAAATTAATAAAGAAATGTTCTGACAATTTGTAAATATTTTTAAAGAAAATGTGAGTGGTGCTTTGCCATCCAAAATTCACAACTGTGAATATATACATACATACAGTATATACAGCTGTTTACTTTACAGCTTGTAAGTTAGTGGTTCATACAGCTCGTACGTTCATAATGGAGTGGTTCATAGAGTTTTATTTTAAACTTGGACTCAAGTTCAAATACAGTCAGCTTTGCTTATAGTTTAAGGCACGGTTTTGGGATATTCTAAAACACTTAATGTGGTTTAAGTGTTAAGTGGGGGAAGTCGTGGCCTAATGGTTAGAAAGTCGGACTCG
>NW_015558568.1:119944-125079 GCF_001515605.1 Sinocyclocheilus anshuiensis | reverse complement strand
AGCCACGTTAAGCGCGGTTTTCTATGGGGAAGAAAACGCTTATCATGCAATTTAGCTCATATGGGCTCATCTGCTTGCATGGACACAGAATATATTTTTAATAAGTTCTATAGCATGTTTGGTCTTTTTTTTATCACCGTCTTCACTAAGCCGCATTTTCTTTATGGGAGGAAAATGCTTCTGTTCTTACCTGCTTTCATGTATAATTTATTAATAAACTGTATACCGAATTTGGCCTTTTTATACCACTATCTTAGTCCATTAATTAAGCATTTTCTTTCTATGAGGGATACTCTTAAAGTGCAATTCAATTTACCGGGTTACGTTCATATTCTGGGCTATCCTGCTTGTCTGTATGCTTTATTAAAAATAGAAGTGAAAGGAGTTTTTTTTTTTTTCTTGGTAAATGCTTTGCGAGAGAACGCAAAAGTTTTGCGAGGGAACGCAAAGTTTCTCGAGGGAACGCAAAAGTTTTGCTAGAGAACGCAAAAAATCGGACAAATATTTTTTCCTCCCACCCCAAATTTTTTCACTCAATCTGATTTTTTTCCACCACCATGTCCCTTTAGGGGCTCCGTACACACACACATATATTTACCTGATTTTATTTTTACACCATGACACAATGCTCTTGTGGTTGTTTACTGTATTAAACAATTTATCATAACAGTGCATGAATATTGCTCACAAGGAATTATAAAGCATTATGAATGCATTAAACCGTATTATACAGTATTGTCAATTTGTTTTTTTGTTTTTTTAATATAAACATTTCTACATAACATGATTAAATTCCCAGCAGTTTGAGGTTTGATTTTTGCATCCCATCCCAGTGATTATTAGCAGCTAATAGGAAATTCATCCAGCTGAGTCAGAGAACACACATCTGCCGGAGAGCGAATCTGGATTAAATATTCAAACAAGCTTGACCCTTAAAGGGATCATGTGCTGCATTTTTAAAATTATTTTATAATGCTCTCTGAGGTTCACTTATAATGTTAGTGTGATTTTACATAAAAAAAAAAAAAACATCATAATTAAGAAGTAATAGGCTATTTTATATACTGTTTTTGAGCCTCTCTGCAGAACGGTTGTTTTTATAGGTGAGCACATTCAAGACTCGCAAGTAAACGCCCACTGCTATGATTGGCTAACAGTTTTGCTTATTAAAATGACAGATGGACACTGCTGTGACGTACTCTGAAAACAACATGGGTCATTTGGGCTAAAAACATATAAATAATCAGTATATATCAAACGGTCTGGAACAGACATTGCAATAGTGGTAAAAGCACGTTTACTCACACTTATGTGTTGCGACATTACTGTTGGATCCACTTTAGTCAGACTCAGCACTGCCATCAGTTTACTTTCAGTCTCTCTGTAAAGCCTGCATCATACTGTCTTGTTTAAAAATGAATCCGTAGCAAAGTAAAGCAAACAAACAAAGAGTGTTTCACTGATGCGATCTGGAGCTGATTACACCAGACGCGAGTGGTGCAACGCGACCATATACAACAGAACGGCACGGATTGACATGACAAATCTCTGACAGTAAACCGATGTCCCGCTCTATTTCTGACATACAAGCATGCGCACCGCTTTTGACCTGAAAGAGAAATTGATCTGCGACATGATGCATGACGTCCGATCTAGATATGTTAGGATCACAAGAAGGCAATTCAAAGACTATTTTTCACAATTTACACTACACAGTGTCTTGTAATCTTGTTATGTCATCTGTATGGTTCTGTTGATGGAGTAATCCTGTGTTTGCTTCTCTCTAGTATTTCCTCTAATACGCGCGTATCAGTGGGCGGGGCTAAACTGGCAGTGATGTAGAAGCAGGCGTTGATCTTCTCCTGCGGAGGCGGTGCTTAGCCACACTATTACGTCATAAAGTGGCACATTCCAAAACGAGTCATTTTCTGTGCTTGGTTTCAATAGAAGTTGTTTTTAAACTAACAAGAAAGTTTTGAGTTTTGAAACATGCCGGATGTTTTTATAGTACATTGACTTATGTCAAACGATCAAGGGAAATATGATTTCTCAGTTCATGACCCCTTTAAAATCATTAACTTCTCAGCTGCGAAACGAACGATTGAAAACAGAAGCTCCATTTGTCTGATATCTCTTCATTATGGATGAGAGGCACCGTAATTCAAAGAAATTAAATATTCAAGACTGAGTACGAGAGAGAGAGATAGAGAGAGTGATGAAAAAGAGTAGAACAAGACAAATGAAAGATAGATGGACAGATGAAAGCTTGCGACAGTAAGTGTGAGCGCATGTGTCCTTGCTGTTGTGATCAGTTCATTAAACTCTTGGAATAAAAAAAAAACTGCTGTGAACTGAATCCTATAATGTCAACTCATGTGCTAAATTAGATCCTGTTAATCTTTTATAACACTGCTTACTGGAAAACGAGTTTCATTTACAGTGAGGAGTTGATGACAATAAAACAAAACATCTTCATGGACTAAAATTAAAACAAATAAACATGTTAGCCTTCTTTTGGAGAGGAAAAAAACATTTTCCTGTAGCTCAGCATGGCAGTAGCAACGGCAAGGTCATGCAATCGAATTTCTGGAGAAGGCAGATACTGATAAAATTTACTTTGAATGCACGGTAAGCTTTGGATAAAAGCACATTGCAAATGCAATGTAAATAAATAGATTTCCACTCTGACACTCACACATTACAAGGTGAAGAATCTCTGTCAGCTTAAAGGAGCCAGTGACCCTCAATGTGTTTTCTGTTAAATGGATATTTGATGACCAGGTTTATTTGCAAATAATCTTTGTGCACCTCTGTCTCTCCTGGAGTCAGTGGAGAGACGAAGTGTGATAACACCCTGTCAATTATGCTCAGGTTTTAATTGCTCCAGGGGGAAGTTTCCATCCCCTCGTGACTGCTGGCAGGACTGCCATCCCCATCAGAGTAAACAGGAACAGACGGCTACGAGCATCTCGGGACTTCCGGACAACACTTCCCCATGTCAACTAGACACAGTAGTCTGCATACAACATTACTGACGATTTTCAACAAAGACAAAGCAAGTGAATTGTTTTGTCCATCTTTTTTGACAAATTTGTTTTTTTACAAAAACCAATTTTTTTGTACATTATATATTTTTTGTATAAAATGTATATTACAATTTATAATTTGTTGTATATAAAAAAGGAAATAAATAATAATAAATAATAAATAAAGATGAAGCAAGTGGTCTGTTTTGACTATGTATGTATGTATTTATATATTTTTTAATATACAAAATATTTTGGTGTATATTAAAAAATGAACAAACAAAAAACAAAACACAAAAACAAATGTAAATAAATGAATACAAACATACATACAATGACAAAACATCCCACTTGCTTTGTCTTTGTTATTTATTATTATTTATAATTTATTATTAAATATTATCTATCATTTTTTATAACAAACAATTTCTAAATATTTCAAAGAAATCGTTAGTTGAACTTTCCCATGCAAATCTCGCCATATTAAAAAAAAGAAAGAAAAAAAAAATAAATAAATACATAAATAAATACATAAATAAATAAAAACAGTCCACTTGCTTTGTCTATGTTATTATTTATTATTATTTCTAATTTATTATTAAATACTGTTTATCATTTATTATAACAAACAATTTCTAAATATTTTAAAGAAAATTTGAGTTGAACTTTCCCATGAAAAACTCGCCACCGTGACACTATGCAGTTGTGGTCATTTACTGTAAAAAAAAAAAAATTTTAAGTAAGTGAGTAGATACATGTGTGCATGTGTGTGTGTAGTTTTATTCAAAAATAGACAGTCAACAATCTATATAACTGAATCAAACTGACTACATAATATTAGAATCGACAAAATTTAAAGATCAGATCAAAAGGTCAAAGGGTCTGTTTTTTTAAAACAAAGTAGAAAGCTCAACTAACCAGAAAATGTTAGCTTTATAGCAATACAAACATTTCTTACTTCAGTTCTGCACTGCACATGAAAAGGATACAAAAATGGAGTATTAACCACTGACACTCCCTCCCTCTCTCTCTCTCTCTCTCTCTCTGACTACATTATATTAGAATCGACAAAATTTAAAGGTCAGATCAAAATGTCAAAGGGTCTGCTTTTTTAAACCAAAGCAGAAAGCTCAACTAACCAGAAAATGTTTGTTCTATAGCAAAACAAACATTTCATACTTCAGTTCTGCACTGCACATGATGAAAAGGACACAAAAAATGGGGGTATTAACCACATGAGACTCTCTCTCCCTCTCTCTCTCTCAGGGTTAGTACGTAATGGTCTTTCTGTCAGCTGCTCCACCTGAACAATGTGCATTGAATGTTACCGTGGAGACCGACAATTACGCCATTACGCTTTTGTGGAGTTGACATTGTTCTTTTAGCTCTCTACATCTTCCCTTGAAAAGCCACGTTTGCCCTCATGCAAAAATGTGTGAAAGTTTCCAAGAACCCGCATTACATAAATCATCTAATCACACATCCTTTGGCTTATGCTGTCGGTCACTGCAACATGCATCTTCGTAATTTAAGCGAACAATGCCATTTTTGATGTGCTCGAATTTGACCTCTCGTCCCAACTGCAGCTGCTGCTATCTAAGGTAATTAGCCCCTGGCTACGGTTTAATTGCCTGTCAGCACATGCAGTAAAATGCAGGTTAAACGCCCAGGTGCCAAAAGGCTGTGTTTCCTCTGTGGCTGCCGCCCGCAGTGCTGTGATGCACAAGACAGCTTGTGCTTGTGTGCCAGACAGACAGTATAGAGAGCGAGATGCTCTTTTGCAGAACACAGCTGTCCTGTGAAGCTTGCAAATTTGCAAAAGTCGGGTTGTCATGTCTGATACACCCACTTTCTACCCAGAACACCCCCCCACCTCCCCATCTCCACCTCTCTCGGGCAAAACCATGATTCTTTCTCTTTCCTTGACAGCTGTTCTTTTTCCGGCTATGTACTGAACAAAAAAGAGCTTTTAGCTATTTCAGAGACGTGTCTATTTTGCGGTTTGCATTCTATCTGACTCTTCACTACGAGTCGCATCGGTCTCTTTAGGTGTGATGTGACAGGCGAGAGGAAGGTGAGTTGGTTACTGTGGCAACCAGCGGAGTGACT
>NW_015558568.1:108202-119908 GCF_001515605.1 Sinocyclocheilus anshuiensis | reverse complement strand
CTGTGGCAACCAGCGGAGTGACTCGTAGGCTGTGACATTAGCGGGTGGAGACGGGGAGCTGGGGGGTGGTGGGATTGCTGGAGGCAGATCAGAGCAATGTGTCACTGGGCTACAGCACCAAGACATTCTCCCCGTCTCTTCCTTGCTGGAATAAGCTCTGAGAAAGAGAGAAAATAATCCCTTTTTAGGGTCCTGCCTCTGAGGACATCAAGCCCCCAGCCTTACTCAAGATTCATGCGACTGAACATTCGGAGTACAATTTTGTATGCATTATACATGTTATACATGGAGCTCTTTTGATATACTCAGCCGATTGAAATTGGACGGCACAGGCCTGTGTGCTACAAGAAGCCCTTGGCGTGTTTTTCGACACATTAAGATGGCGCTGTGGGGGAAATTTAAAATAAAAAAGATGACTGCAATGGTTTAATTAGTAGTGGCTGTTAAGGCAAACATCACTGTCACTATACACATATTACCCAGCTAACAGAGGACATTCTGGCAAGGTTATTTCAAAGTTATAAACAACATTCTTCCAGTAATGATAATAGAATGTTCGTTTTCTGGTCTTCAGTAATGCTCTTAAAGGGGACATTGGATGCAAAATTCACTTTTTGCATATAAATGTGTTTTAGCAGTGTGTGGACACAACCACCCTACAATGATAAAAATCCATCCACTCCTTTTTTTAAACCCCAAAAAATCTAAACAGTCTTATCAAGCCGTTTTGATTTTCTGAGCAGTATGATGTCACACTGCTCAGGCCCGCCCACGACCGCTGATGGACTGTCCTGTATTAGCATATCTCCACCCTCAGCCAGTTGTACGCTGTCCTCCCTTTTCTCTGCGCTCGAGCAGCTGTAGCGATATGTCTCGTAAGCAATGCAGGTGTTCTGTAGTTGGATGTAAATGTGAACATAAGGCCAGTTTCACACCGAAAGCGTGAGCGGCGCATGAGCAGCGCATATTTTTTTCGGCGTGCATGTTAGCAAATGAGTGCATTCATACCGGGAGCTGGAGCAGCGCCTGAGCGTCAAGCAGGAGCGTTGCATGAGCAGTACTGAAGCAATGGTTTCGTGCTGTCTATTTTTGCTGCTCTGCTCACACTCACGCAAACTTTCAAGACTTTTTCAAGACTTCTTTTCAAGTTTATAACTGGTCAACTTCTTAAAAAATAATATAGTTGTCTTTGTAAAGAAATATGTAGCTATCCGGTGTGAATATTCTCGCGAGTCTGCAATTGCAATGATGATGAAGTTATGCTGACGCAAAGCTCAAGCTTGCAGTGTGAAACAGGCAGAGTCTTAATTTTCTCCTGACACCAGAGCCACTGAAGACGCAGTGGAGTTTTGTTTTTGATGGTAACTCGCCACCGAATACACAAAAAATGGAAGAGAGGGGCGGGGTGAGCAGTAGCTAATTATCATTTAAAGAGACATGCACCGAAATGGGTCGCTGTGAACAGAGCTGTTTTTGACAAGGTAAAAGGGTGTTGTTTTACACAACCTTTGAGGAATTTTAACCACAAAAACATTATTTTTGCATCAGTAATTAAATTGGAACATTAGCAAAACATTCTTAGAGCATATTTTTGTTGGGTGCATATCCATATATATTACATAGCAAGGAGACATAAGGCTGTATACGGTCCAGACTTTTGGTGAATAACGACTTAAACATACGACTTGATTTTATAGTTTACGACATGATTTTTGACGTATGACTTGTGATACAGCATGTAAGCCATATGGGCCACTTTTATGATCATATGATGATACTTTTGAAGCTTGAAAGCTCAGCACATTCTTCTAATTTTTCTCTTTTTTTTTTTTCCCCCCTGAAAGTCTTACAGGTTTGGAACGACGCGAGTAAATGATGACAAAATGTTCATTTTTGGTAAACTTGGTATACATATGTCCTGTATAAATATTATAGTAAATATTTGATATTATTTAAAGCTACTATTTAAATTACACAATTTACACTATTTATATAGTACACTGAAAATTAAAATTAAAATATTACAAATTTAAAACAACAAAAAATGTAGCTGAGATAAATAGAGCTGAGCTCCGAGTGTCATTTATCCTGTTCGTCTACTCACAAACGCTGATGAGAGAAACAATTTATACCTCTCAGGTTTGAACTGTTAGTCAACAGGAGTTTCTCACAGGTGTCTGCGGCGGATCAATGAGCTAGTAACATCTCCCAAAGATCAATCTAAGAAGCAGACGTCGAATGATCAGAACAGTTTTCCACATTATGCAGAGAAAACTGACAGATCTTTGATCGCGACAACAGACGCTACAAAAAAGAAGCTCCCCTGTTCCTCTCCGCATCCGCTTTCATGTCTGGTGAGGTTCTGGTGCTCTGGGCATATGGTGCCTGGATCTCCTGTGATGACAAGTGACAGGTTAACAGAGCCGCCCGTGGGGGGCGTCGCACTGCGGCGGGGGGAGAAGGTGGGCTGTGAGTTTGCTAAACACTCCCATCTGTTCATATCCTGAGGCGCTACTGTATCATCTTATGCAGATGAACTTGTGCGGGAGGCACGTTAGCACACATACAGTGGAGTTAGGAAAGCAGCTAGATGAGAAACGCAGCTCAGGTTCAGCTTCTGCCTGCGAGCAAACATCGTTTTGTGAATTAGATCAATTTTAGGACATATATGTAATCCTGCTGACCCAGTTTTACTCATTAACCACACAGCTAGGCTGGAGGCTGTGTCGAAAACCCAGGTAGCACCTGACAAGCGTTTTGTTGAACTAGCAGCCTAAACCGTTTAAGACAGAGCTGAGATTTTCAGTTAGCTTTAGCAACAATGTTAATAACTCACTGTTATATATATATATATATATATACGTATATAAAGGATTCAACAATTGACTTCCTCTGTTAAACAAAATCAAAATCAACACTATTTACTTTTGTTTACACAATGTTAATGTTCTTTGGTAACAAAGTGAAAAACAGTAGTTAAAGGGCATGTTGTTTTTACACTGGAGTTGTGTATATCTTCAAGATCTTCAATACAAATGAAATGTTACTTACAGTACATAAACAGAAATCTACAGTGGATAAATTCAGTTCAGTTAATCCTTGCTAGAGATTTAGGTATTATTGTGGAGTTTTTTTTTTTAAAGCAGATGTCTTATCCTGTGGAAAATCTGCAAAAAAATAGTCAGATTAGAGTATTGAGAACATTGAAACACATGTTATTTTACAATTGGCTGATACACAGAGAGCTTGATCTCTATAATCCTATAGTATGTAACTAGATACATGTATTATATTTGCTTTGGCTCAGAGACAAGTTTAAAATAAACCTAAGAAGCTTTTGGCGGAAACAAAAAATTGCCGTATTTCAAATAAAATCCTTGAATCCGTGTAAAACTGATGTAATTATTTCACTAATATGCTCCGTAAGTTATGAATGTGTGGGTTAACAGAGGATGATGATGATAATAAGAAGAGTATTTTATCCTGAGTGGGCTGATTAATATCACACACTGACCTGATGGCTTATAAAGTTTAAAGATGAACCACGGCGCTCAGAGATGTTGTGGGCTCTGAAGAGGTAATGAGAGTGGATCTCAGAGGCTGTCAGACCCTCATTAGGTGCCAATTAGACATTAACGGCCTGACTTACTGCCATGGAGAGAAGTGATCTGTCTCTGCCCACCATATAGGCCCAGACATGGCAAATACATATTGTGGAACATACTGCTCATTTTCTTTTAAAAAAAAAAACGATTTCTTATTTTAAAAAACACAGATCTAGCTCATTTTCTACAGCACACACAATGAAGTGCATAGCGAATACATGTTAAAAATATGCACCTTCACAATGACCACAAACTTTTTCGATATAACCTTGATGCTTGTACACACTTAAAAATATACGTTCTAAATAGGGGTTTTCGCAGCATAAAAGAACCACTTCAGGTAAACTTTCTTAAAAGAACCACTTTTATTCTTCGAGTGAAAAATATTTTGATCTAAATATCCTTTTTCCACTGTATAGAATGTTTTGTGCATCGGAAAGGTTCTATGGATGTTAAAGGTTCTTTATGGAACCATCAATGCTTTATTTTTAAGAGCGTATAATGGCAACATATGATCAATTGCAGCAACAAATCGAGTCAAAGTTTTCCTTACGTCACAGCAGACATATTCTCCTGAAGCACACTTGTGCTCTGGGTCAGCGAGCATTTCAGCAGGCTGTCTGTCTAAACCACTTCAGCTCGGGAGAGAATCCTGACAGGTCACCAAAAACCAAATATTTGCTCTTAAGCTTCTGGCCGCTTTAATTCATTTGTTTTCGTCTCTGCGTTAATTCTGTTAATCTCCATATGCCAGGCGGATTACCGCACACCAACAGATCTGCTGTCTGGATGTGGACACTTTAATTACTCTGTGTGGCCCTTGTCTGTGTGGCCCTGGATTGCGCCCCAGGGGTTCATTTTTCAACCTACTTATAAGACAAGTGGCGTCAACAATACAGAGAGGAACTATACGCAGTGCCATCTTCATCTCCAAAGACAGAGCAAGTATAAAACGAAAGCTGATTTTAAATGACTGTAGATTAGAAAGATTTCCTTCATTTTAAACTAAACTATGCACATTCTCTTATTCAAGACTGTTAATGATTTGAGTTGAAAAGAGCTTACCCCATTATTTCCTTAAGTCACAAAAACTGTGTATTATTATTTTATAAACATATAATATATCTTCTAATTTAATATTAAAGGAACACAGTGCTACCGCCAGACCCGGAGATCGGCTGAATGGATTCGAAAACGGTAAAACTCAACTGTTTAACTCTAGGGGAGTTGAGCCTATTTTCCTATTTTCAAAAATAGTGGAGTGTTCCTTTAACATATTTTTATACAAGTCTGCATTAAGTAAGTTTATTTAATATTTTATTATGTTTTATTTGAAGAATATCAGCTTCTTTCTTCAAACAGCAGACTTCGACTACCACATGCTCGTTTCAACAGACCGTTCGTTTGTTCATCAGTCGTGCAAATTATTTAATCAAAGGTGGGGAGGAAAGTAGGCCTCGTGGTTTCCAGAAATGTGGAAGTGCTCACTTGTGATTTGTACTGTAGCTCATTATGTATTTATATGTTGTTGTTATTATTGTTGGTGTTTGTTTGGGAGGTAACTGTAACAGTGTGGTGTTGTTTAATGTGTGTTGAATGTGAGACGATGCATGCCTTGGGATGCAAGACAAATTTTGGATGAAATTCCAACAGTGAAATTAAATTGAAATAATATTAGAATAAACACAATACATAATTATAATATGTTTTATTACAGTAGTGTGTTACAATAGGAGTAATGAAAATGAAAAAAGGGAGGGGGGGAGGGGACATAATAGCCTTGTACACCGTATGACTTCCCGGCACACATCCTTGTTTCTGCAATGTCTTCCCTTTTCCTCTAAATCTTATATCTCAAGGGTCAGCACGCTGAGGTCACCCCTCCTCCACAACCACCCGACTTCCACTCATCTGTCCATCTAATCTGCCGAGACCCATCTGCTCAGTGCACCCCACACAGAAGAGCAGAAGACAGCCATGACAACAATAACATAAGCTGTTTGAAGAGTGCGCCCATCACTCACCAGTGTTTGTCCAGTGTCTAGATGCTGACTCGCTCAAAATCTAACCTGAACAACAGGTGGTCACAGCACAATTTATACGTCACAACATCCATTTTAAATGTCAAAGTGACAAAAACGATACATTTCAAAACTTAAAGTTTCATATACACCAAATATATATTTTCATTTAATTTTCACAATCATTCATTTTTTTAATTTAACACACATTTTATATTCATTTAATAATATTTTTAATTAGTTAATAATATATATATTAAATCAATGAATTAAATTAATTGAAAATAATACTAAATAAATATGTAATGTATATCGATATAAATGGATCAGTCTACGACGATGATTCATTTAGGCACTCAAAGTTTTTGGGGAACATGGGCCTGACTGATTACATAGAAACAGGTTATTATTAGCCAAATGGCACCTGTTCATGTCATTATATCCCAGAAAATAATACAACACTCACAGGTGGTTTCATTTGTGTAATAGAAACACAGAGTCTCAAAAACAACTTGAGCCAAAAAATTACAAATAAAAAACCTTAAAACAAATACTCAGATGTCATCAATTATAAATCCATGTTCAGATGAGAACGCATTTATACATTTTAACACATTTTAGCAAGTGCAGCATCTGGGGTTAGTCATTCATAAATAATTCACCATATATTTAAAATACTCATATCAGGACTCATATCTGTGGAAAGAAACTGGTGTCTGGTGCCTCTGGCTTCAAGTGATGATTCTACAAGACACACTGCAAAAATTTTGTCTTGTGTGCCAGTATATTATTATTATTATTATTATTATCCATACATACATACATTCTTTAAACCGTTTACCCTCTCTAGTCTAGGGTTGTGGGAATGATGGAGCATTAATAATAATAATATTAATTATTATTATATTATATTTTGAAAGTTTACTTTCATTTTTTTAACTGTAAAAAATATTATTGTTTTCAGAGAATATAATTTTAAAAAAATTTTTGCACAAAAATTTGTTAAGCCTTATGCTCAAATCAAGAATTTAAAGAAAATATATTATTTTATTTTATCCACTTTTTTTGTATAGTGTACATAAGCTATGAATGCATGAGCAATATATCTGTTGCAACCATATCATGTTTTATGCACATCTATCTATTACAATGTCAATGATGAACAATTATTTATCCTTTTCCCCCCCAAAACATTCATTCAGCAGTGTAAATGAACAGCCTTGTCTTAACTCAAACTTGTCTGCACAGTCACACAGAAGATGGCTGCTCACGGTCACATGATTTGGCCTCCATTTTGGAGTTTGCATGTTTGAGCAGTTGCACTAGCGGCAAAGCTTTACAGCGGGAGGAAGAGAGACAGCAGGCCTGAAACCTCAGAGCGCTAGAGAAAGGATGAAACATACTTACAAACAGAGTGAGTAATAACTGTTTAGAGAACAGGGCTTATCTTCTCCGCACAGATAATATGAAGCTCTCAATTAGATGAAACGCAACCCCCCCCTCCCTTTTCGGTTATTTTGTTCAATTTCTCCTGGCAATTTACTAAAAAAAAGGGCGTAGAAGATTTTACTGGCTACAAATAGAAAAGGCATGCAACGTGTCAGCCAATCATTTACCTGCATAGCTAGCAGCGGAAAAACCTAGCAACAACATTTCTATTTAGTGAGGAATATGGAAGTTTTATCCTTATCCCAAAGTAGGGTTCTGCCTTATGCTATTGCTAATTTGGTCATGATTTTTTTAAACGCAAACAGTCAACCCTCCTTGATATTGAGTAGACGGACCCTGCTGATAAAAACACCTACAACCACCGTAAGGTAGGTTAGCAAGTCTGCAGCGGACATTAAACAGTGCAGTGAACTTCTAATAAAACAGTAAGTAAACACACATCAAATGCGAACAGTACAGTTAAACGCTACAACAGCTACAAGTAGCTGTTAGCCAATAGCTTTGTTTGTTTTCAAATAGCCTGTTGCAGTGTTGCCAAGCAAACAACCTTAAGCATTTTACTCTTCCTGTACCAAACGGTTCACCCTATTCACGAACATTTGAAAGATTATCATGAAAGCGCCTGCCAGGTTTTTCTCGCTTTCTCTCTGTAAACAATAGCAGGGAAGCGGTGTGTTAGGGGGCTGTGGGCATGAGCACAATGAACGCTGAACAAACGTCGCCACCATTCAAACACACTGCGGCAGCTGTCCGCTGACGATAAGGGCTCATGGACTCGCTCCTCAAGAGTGATTAGCTGCGGCGGTGGGGAAACTGATTTGCAGATGCAGGATACAGAATAAGGAGTCAAAGGTCAAATGAGGAATATGACATCATCATAATTAGCCAGATTGGGGGACAATTTTTACATTACAATTTAGGTCTTTAGGGAAGCAAAATTTTATATTTATGAAGTGTTTTCTAAGCTGGATATGATCCGGTCTGAGGCTGGGGTTTTATCATCTATGTGGGAAGAACTGTAATCAACACCAGCATACGATGTGAGCAATTTAACAAAGATTTAACTGAAATTTAAATGAGAATAGACTGGATTCAACATAATATCTTTCAAATGACCAAGAATAAACTGACTATATATGTATATGTGTGTGTGTGTGTGTGTGTGTCAAGCATTGGCAACTCTGCTGGATAGATGTGACTTTTATAATGCTACAGGATAAAATTACCCCAATAGCATGTATACTAGAGGTCTTCACGGGTTCACTTGGATCCGAAAACCCGAGGTCCGACCCAAGAGGGTTCGGATCCAAAACTTTGACGAGTACCTAAACTTGTCTGCACAGTCACACAGAAGATGGCTGCTCACGGTCACATGATTTGGCCTCCATTTTGGAGTTTGCATGTTTGAGCAGTTGCACTAGCGGCAAAGCTTTACAGCGGGAGGAAGAGAGACAGCAGGCCTGAAACCTCAGAGCGCTAGAGAAAGGATGAAACATACTTACAAACAGAGTGAGTAATAACTGTTTAGAGAACAGGGCTTATCTTCTCCGCACAGATAATATGAAGCTCTCAATTAGATGAAACGCAACCCCCCCCTCCCTTTTCGGTTATTTTGTTCAATTTCTCCTGGCAATTTACTAAAAAAAAGGGCGTAGAAGATTTTACTGGCTACAAATAGAAAAGGCATGCAACGTGTCAGCCAATCATTTACCTGCATAGCTAGCAGCGGAAAAACCTAGCAACAACATTTCTATTTAGTGAGGAATATGGAAGTTTTATCCTTATCCCAAAGTAGGGTTCTGCCTTATGCTATTGCTAATTTGGTCATGATTTTTTTAAACGCAAACAGTCAACCCTCCTTGATATTGAGTAGACGGACCCTGCTGATAAAAACACCTACAACCACCGTAAGGTAGGTTAGCAAGTCTGCAGCGGACATTAAACAGTGCAGTGAACTTCTAATAAAACAGTAAGTAAACACACATCAAATGCGAACAGTACAGTTAAACGCTACAACAGCTACAAGTAGCTGTTAGCCAATAGCTTTGTTTGTTTTCAAATAGCCTGTTGCAGTGTTGCCAAGCAAACAACCTTAAGCATTTTACTCTTCCTGTACCAAACGGTTCACCCTATTCACGAACATTTGAAAGATTATCATGAAAGCGCCTGCCAGGTTTTTCTCGCTTTCTCTCTGTAAACAATAGCAGGGAAGCGGTGTGTTATGGGGCTGTGGTCATGAGCACAATGAACGCTGAACAAACGTCGCCACCATTCAAACACACTGCGGCAGCTGTCCGCTGACGATAAGGGCTCATGGACTCGCTCCTCAAGAGTGATTAGCTGCGGCGGTGGGGAAACTGATTTGCAGATGCAGGATACAGAATAAGGAGTCAAAGGTCAAATGAGGAATATGACATCATCATAATTAGCCAGATTGGGGGACAATTTTTACATTACAATTTAGGTCTTTAGGGAAGCAAAATTTTATATTTATGAAGTGTTTTCTAAGCTGGATATGATCCGGTCTGAGGCTGGGGTTTTATCATCTATGTGGGAAGAACTGTAATCAACACCAGCATACGATGTGAGCAATTTAACAAAGATTTAACTGAAATTTAAATGAGAATAGACTGGATTCAACATAATATCTTTCAAATGACCAAGAATAAACTGACTATATATGTATATGTGTGTGTGTGTGTGTGTGTGTCAAGCATTGGCAACTCTGCTGGATAGATGTGACTTTTATAATGCTACAGGATAAAATTACCCCAATAGCATGTATACTAGAGGTCTTCACGGGTTCACTTGGATCCGAAAACCCGAGGTCCGACCCGAGACGGTTCGGAGTTCGGATCCAAAACTTTGACGAGTACCTCGGACACGGGTCGGGTTCGGTATTAGCGGCCTCAGGTAATTGGTAATTTAAAATAAACATGCTTTTCCCAAATGGACCCGATTAGACCCGAATTCTTTTAAACTATCCCGAATGCGTAGGTTACTTTCACTTTCGTGTTAAGAGAGGAACGCACATAGAAAAGGAGCAACAACTAATTCATAATCCTCGCACACAGACATCATCTTATAGATATGAGATCCATCAGGAAAATCCACTCACTTCATTATGCTACGTGTTCATGCAGGGCTTTTCTTTTTTGTGTGCAGAAGCCTTTCGCCGGAGATCAGGTTGCAGACAACAGCGAATCCATGATTAGGCTATAGATTTATTTTTTATCAAACTATCACGTTTATTTTTCACAATTGAAAGCGGATCTCAGAAATACCTTGTATCCATCAGGCAGGCACTAATATAAAATAACCTAATAAGAAATTGAATAAATGTTAAATAAATCAAAGTAATGGAAAAGTGGCCAAATCAGTCAACAGGACACCGGGATTTTTCCTGACTGACTGCGGGGCTGCAGGCTGTACACACGCCAATGTTATAAATGTACACAAGTGTACATTAACAATATACACACTTAAAATCAACATGAAATGGCATTTGAAAAGCACTGTACTTCAATAATTTGATGTATTTCTCAATGAAAGAGAATATTTAAAGAATATATAAGATGGGACATGATTTTAACCATTGCAAATTGATTGAATCATGAAACTTGGGCATTCAAATGCTAGAATGGAGCCGGTCATGAGGGGTTAAAAAAGCAGTAGTCTCAGCCTCAGACGTCATGCCCACGGAACGTTGGCTAAACGTCTGATGCATATGGCACACAAAAGTGGAAACACTTCAGGAGTTTCGAAGTCGTCATTGGTTGAATATATATATATACAGGATTTCCGGGAGACGTGTCTGTCGCATTCTATAACGTTCCGCCTGGAAACAAAGACGCCGTGCCGCCAAACCCACTCACAAAAGACGAAAGCCGTCGTGTTTACAACTGTGACAACAAGTGCTTATCAGGATCAACTAAACGCTGGATTTTCAAAAGTATGTGAAATATTTAAAGTTTGCAGCACAGAATCTTTAAAATACGTCCGAGAGTTTTACACACCGGTCTGTTATTGTGGCAACATTTCCACGCCCCGAAATGTGCTGCTGAAACTAAACGAACTGTGATTGGTTGGTTGACATGTCGGTCAAACGGCCTCATGGGCGGGCCTTGGCCAATGAAAGCTGCCATGGATTCCAGACCTTCAGCGGCGTCAGTCTGAAGGTCTGGCTACATGAGATTAAAAAAGCAGAGGGCTTGGTGACATCAGCAAAAATGGCAAAAAAAAAATTTTTTTTTTTTTCAATGTTGATTCCACTGAAGAGTGTAAACCAGGGATCCTCAAATCTAGCCCACGAGATCCACTTTCCTGCAGAGTTTAGCTCTAACCCTGATCAAACACACCTGAGCATGCTAATCAATGTCTTCAGGATCATTAGAAAATCACAGGTAGGTGAGTTTGATCAGGGTTGGAGCTAAACTCTGCAGCGCATTGGCCCTCCAGGGCAAGATTTGAGAAACCCTGGTGTAAACAGTGCTGATCTTTGATGCTGTCAAAACATTGAGCTTCCCGTCATGTTTAGGAATATTTGGGAAACGTCAGGAAAACGTCTCAGGTTACTTATGTAACCATGGTTCCCTGAGTAGGGAACGAGACACTGCGTCCTCTAGGGGTCG
>NW_015558568.1:101077-107432 GCF_001515605.1 Sinocyclocheilus anshuiensis | reverse complement strand
TTAGACATGGATCGTACTCACCCACCATGGTTCCCGCGTCGGAGCTCTGTCCGGAGAAGCCTTTAGACCGGACCATCAGTAAGATGGTCACTATGAAGCCATAGAACCAACCAAACCTAATAGGTCCAGTATAGATGCAGGAAATTCAGGAAATTTCCCACCTAACCTCGGTCAGGTGGAGAGATGGTGGTTACAGGGGAATTAGGATAAGGCAGACTACCCCTACCCGTGGGCAGGGGAGGAGCGCGATCCGTGACACTAGCCTTCTGAGCCAGTCTCTGATCCTCAAACTGAGACGGGCTAGGACCCCTGGGTTGTTCGAGCTCAGACCTGGACTTCTATCCCGGTCTTTCAGCCGGTCAGCCTGATATGCTTGGAGCGTCACCATCGTGTGCAATGAAGCGACAGCCCGACCTGCTGCTGCTGCGTATGCCCTGGCATCCGAGCGAGATGTCAAGGAGGGGAGTCTTAGAGGACGTCTCACCCATAGAGAGATAGCTGCCATAATGAGATAAATAGAGATCGCTCTTACCACAGAAATGCACGCTTCAAACAAAACAGTCAATGAAGACGAAGAAGAGAATGATGTGTGCTCCCGGCGCCTATTTATACTATAGTCGCACCGGTAGTGACGTCATGGCTGTCGCCGGCCAACGAGTTGGTGTTTTTTCAATGTATGCTTCAGACACTGGTCACAACGAGGCGTCCCCCATAGCGACCCCTAGAGGATGCAGTTCGAAGTTCCCATGAAAAGGAACTTCAATTTTACGATTTCATTTGATGCTGCTAGTGGTTTAGGAATTCTACACTTAACCTTTAAGAAAGTTAAAAGGGTCCATTTTGAATACACGTTGACCATAACAGTTTATGAAGTACCATTTCGTAAACAAAAAAAAAAATCAACCATCAGTTCACTGCTCATAAATATTTCAACAATCAGCATTAACATAATCCATAATAATCAAGAAATCATACCAAACTCCTTACAATCACTTTAATCTGATGCCTGAGGAACCACTAAACCTTGAGAACCGTTCCTATGTGAAAGCACACATGCATCTCTCCCTCCGTGCACCCATAATTCTCTCTGGCACCCGCAGCATGATTAATGCACACTGATATTGATTTTCTTCTTCTGCTTTGGAGAGTATCCCTTTTATTTATCCGGCTAAGCCTCGCTCGTCTCTGTCAGAGAGGAAAACATGCAGGGTTTCAGAGAGGGTTGGGAATTCTGCTCACTGAGCACTGATGTACAGAAAAGGTTTTTAAACAGTTTGGTTGGAGAGAGCATCACTAACCACCCCAGATCCACTTTCTCTCCGGTTTGCCTGTTTACACATGCTGTCCTCGGCGTGCTGTTTGACCCATTTTTCTCTGGATAACAATACTTCAACCAATCACAGGGAAAACCGAGGACAAAAGTCCCCAATCCTGCTTGTCATATGATTACAGAACCGGCTTTCTGACAAGATGCACGTTAAATATCGCATGCGATTAATCGTGCAGCCCTATATAAAACCATTATTTAAAATTGCAATAATTTTCACAATGTTGACTTCAACCAATCACAGGGAAAACCGAGGACAAAAGTCCCCAATCCTGCTTGTCATACACGGACTGCAGAGGCGAGAGCTCAGCCTCACCCAGCTTGCAGGAAAAAAGCCGCAGTGGGACCAGTTAAAAAACATTAGCGCACCTCTACGATCCTTCTGAATGCCTTTTTGTTTTCAAACATATCTATGCATTTGAATGGTCAACTTTGTGTTCTGCTTTCCATATTTGTCCAAATGTAGGAATGTATTGATTGCTTTCGGCCCCACCGGCTAAACGATCTCAAAATATTGAGCATTTATGAGTATTTATGAAGCAGATTAGCCCTAATGAATCTATTCGTTACTGCTGGGCCTCGTTAGATTCACTCCATTAAATGAGTGTTGGGTTAAATGCGCGCAACACCCCATGTTGGGCACTAAATGTGATTTTCAGTGAATGGTCAGCTTGCTGCTCAATGGATTGCAAAATATCAACTACACAACTGGAAAACATGGAAAGGAAAATCTCCAGCATGCCACTGGCTTCAGTTGACGCACAACAAGGCCTGAGGTGGGATTTGCTCACTCGGAATGACTGACAGTCTTTACGACATTTAATCTACAAGATTAATCTATAAGAAGGTAGAATGTATTTTTATATGTTTTATATGTTCGCCAAATCTGTCTGCACCAAAATGCATTTGTTCACTGCGGAAAATTTGAGCAGGGTATCACCAGAAAGAGGGGGAAAAACAGAACAGAAAGGGTCTGTCTCGCTGGCGCTCTCTCTCTCTCTTTAGTGGTTGTTCTGGCCAGAGGTCTCAGTGCAAGGCATGTGTGTGGAATGCTAAGGACTCTCTAAAGTGCCTGTAGCGGTTTGTTCTGTGGCTCACCGCTGCATAACACAGCTGCCTGCAACCAGATCTTCCCAGAATCCCCTGCAACTAAAACACCTGTGCAATACCAAATAATACTGCATGTACTTCAGCCACGAAACCAGAGTTAGTGGTGCTTGCTAAGGCAAGGATTACTGGTAGTATTGCCCATAATTTGCGTTTTTCACAATCTCTAACCATCAAAGTGTAATTTATCTCACACTTTTTATACTATGGACTTGGATAACTCAGATCTTCTATTTAAAGGAGGACTAATGCATTATCGATCAAACTTGCAATGTTCACCTTATACACAATAAAATGGCAGAAATTGACAAAAAGTGATAGTAAAGACTTGTATTGTTATAAAAAGATTTCGATTTTGAATAAATGCTGTTATTTTTAACTTTGTATTAATCAGAGAATCCTGAAGAAAGTATTAAATGTTCCACATAAAATATTAAGCAGCACAACTGTTTCTAACATTGAAAATAAATCAGATATTAGAATGATTTCTGAAGGATCATGTGACAGTGAAGGCTGGAGTAATGGATGATGAAAATTCAGCTTTGCATCACAGGAAAAAATTATAATTTAAAGCATATTAAAATATAAAACTAGGGCTGCACGATTAATCGCATGCGATATTTAACGCGCATCTTATCAGTAAAGCCGGTTCTGTAATCAGCGGTAAATCTCCATCACCTGCGTGCTTTCACATTGAGCAGCATTAACTACACAGAGCCGCTGTTCACTGACGAGCTGCGCTAAACCACGTTCATATTCGCGCGATTTTTTGCGCAGCTCGTCAGTGAACAACGGCTCTGTGTAGTTAATGCTGCTCAATGTGAAAGCACGCAGGTGATGGAGATTTACCGCTGATTACAGAACCGGCTTTCTGACAAGATGCACGTTAAATATCGCATGCGATTAATCGTGCAGCCCTATATAAAACCATTATTTAAAATTGCAATAATTTTCACAATGTTGCAGTTTTTTTCTGTATTTTTGATCAAATAAATGCAGCCTTGATGAGCATAAGAGACTTCTTTAAAAAAACATTAAAAATCTTACTGATCCCAAACTAGTACAAATCTCAAATTTGCGGAATTGTAACATTTGAAAACAAAAACCTTTCACTACCCGATGGAGTCCAAATGCACTAGACAGAAATACAGATAGAAATTAATATTTGATAACAAAAAAGTATACAGTGGCTTCACTTTTCCTCATGTGAGATCACATTGAAAGCTTATTTATTGATAGAATATCGCAGAAGAATAGGTTTTATAAAATTTTAGAGGGGCCATTAACAAATGTACATCACACACACTTCCTTCAAAATGCCCTAGACAGTGTGTGTGGAAAGGTGAAAGTGTTCCACACGCAGTGAACTGTGTTTTCAGGAATATTGCTCTACCTATGAAATATTTAGTATAGAAAAGAGGCGCAGACGAGCGGCAAGCTAATGTTTTGTGACTGCCACTATTAAATGACAGACATCAGTCAGATTCTTTGCACACTTTCTCCATTCTAGGTTGAAATAGACCTGTCTTGGGCTCCGACATTCATATACATATATAATGTGCACACAAATGGAGATTGAGCATTAAATGGGAGATGTTTGAAGAATTTAAAGACTGTAATTTAGACTGCAGGCAGTCATTTGTCACATTACTCTCTGAAGATGAATAAAAGATTAATATATCTCATTGGTGTCTTTTACCTGAACAGAAAAACACGACACATCTACGGAAAATGTCCCCACTCACTCCCCAGTCTAAACGACTTTTGATTCTTTATTGAATTTGCTAAATGCCCCATAAAATGAGCCGACAGCCCTGAGGGAAGGACACAGTTGTATAGACGAGTGTACCATTTAGCTGATAAGGATTTTCAAAACCGTGCTGCCTCTGGAAGGGAAATAGGTCAGTACAGTGGATCTCGGTGACACGACTTCCAACAATCCACTTCTTCAGGATTAGACAGCCGTGAGCCGAGAGAGGAACTTTTTATAAGAGCATTACTGTGACAGCATGCCAAGTTAGAGACTAATAAATCTCACGTTGTCAGCAACAGGACAAGAAACGACTTAAAGATGTGGATGTGTTTTCAAGAGCAGGCTTGGGGTTGTTAAACTGATGGAAAACCAAGAAAAGCAAGGACTGTAATTGGCTAAAATTCGCTTAGGAAGATCAAAACTGCACGGGGGCATGTGTTTAAAAGTCAAGGAATAGTTGACCTTAAAATGTTGTAATTTACTCATCCTCATGTCGCAAATCTGTTTGACTTTCTTTCTTGTGTGGATCACATTAGGTTTTGAAAAATACGATGTGTTTTATGATGAAAGTAAATTAGGACTGGATCTGTGAAGGTCCACAAAAGCACCATGAAAGTATCATAAAAAGGATTATATGACTCATGCACTATATTCCAAGTCTTTTGAAGCCATTCAATAACTTTGAGTGGATGCAACCTCAAATCAAATGGCAGCATTGATGTCAATGACATTTGAGTCCCCATTTACTTTCATTATATGGATACAGGTGGTTTATGCAAATGGTTTGGAACAACATGACATTGGTGAACTGTTCCTTTAAAGTAACATAAAATTGCATCTTAACAAGATCAAGCACAACATATGCATACAAGTGTCCAGTGTCCTACCTGAGACGATTGGTACAGTGTCTCTCTCCCATGACACAACAGTGATGTAGTTCTCCACTGAGGAAGGAATAATGCACTTGAAGACCGCTATGCTGCCTCTCATCGCGGTCTGGTCCGCCACACGGACCGTATAGGGCTCTCGTAAGACTAGAGAGAAAGAGTTTGCGTTGACTGATACTTTAATATGTCATTGGTTGAAAAAAAAAACATGGAGTGTTTTCATACTTTCTTCTAGCTTAATATGCAGACAAGTATTCTTTCACCAAAAAAAGTAAACCTCTATGGCACTAGTAAAACACTGTTTTATTTCTTTAAGAATCCGACTAGCCCAGCATAGCAACACTGGCTCAGCCAATGGTGTGAGTTTGGAGTGTTTGACTGACCAATGACAGATGGTGCGAGTGAAACCTGTCATTAGTTTTGCAGTTTGGTTTAGTGACACTAGTGGTGCAGAAATTACACACTTTTGGCCTTTTAAAACAAGATAAAGTTACCTGAGAAGCAAAATGTTTTGTTTTTTGAAAATATATTTAGTATATTGTGCATTATGCTTGTTCCATTCACATTTTACACATAAACCTCATTAAATGTATTGTTTTATTTAGTATTTATAAGCAATGATTTGCAGTCCATTACAAATGATATTAGGGAGAGGGACGTTCTCATTTTAGAGAGAATCTGATTGGACAAAAATATGTGTAGTGCAGGATGAGTCATCAATATTTTTAGTCAATTTTCCTGGAAAGACTGTACATTTCAATTGTGTACATCTGCATTTATAACAATTTCATGAATTTTGTCAACATTTATACTCAAAAACAATATTTAGGCATGTATTTAAAATGTTTGTAGTTGAACTGCATAGAAGATTTTCATCTATTTGGAACATACACACATAAACTTAATGTGATGCATATTTGTCACTTGTACGTAAATGAAATAGGTAAGAAACAGGTAATATTTCTGCAGTCAAAAATGTGGCAGTTTATTTTTAACTATTTGCATCTATTTGATTTCATTTAAATAACATGCCAATGTGCATTGGCTCGTTTAGTTTACACTCGAAGTGGATTGGTCTCTCTAAGCGAGATCCCAATTCGTCGGTCATCCGACGTGACGTCGAGAGTGACGACTGAAAGCGAACCCTATCTATCTATCTATCTATCTATCTATCTATCTATCTATCTATCTATCTATCTATCTATCTATCTATCTATCTATCTATCTATCTATCTATCTATCTATCTATCTATCTATCTATCTATCTATCTATCTATCTAT
>NW_015558568.1:90311-99978 GCF_001515605.1 Sinocyclocheilus anshuiensis | reverse complement strand
TCACCTGCGGGCTTTCACATTGAGCAGCATTAACTACACAGAGCCGTTGTTCACTGACGAGTTGCGCAAAACAACGTTCATATTCGCGCGATTTTTTGCGCAGCTCGATTGATTACAGAACCGTCTTTACTGACAAGATGCGCATTAAATATCGCATGCGATTAATCGTGCAGCCCTAAAAAAAAGTGTGTAATCCAAATAAATGGCAATTTTACAGTATATGCAATTCAAAGCAAACATACATTTACAAAAATTCAAAGATTTGGCTTTAAAGCAATCTTGCAACAATCTGTAAATATCCTTAAACACTCACCGGCCTTAATATGAACATCTGGTCTCTCTAAGCGAGATCCCAATTCGTCGGTCATCCGACGTGACGTCGAGAGTGACGACTGAAAGCGAACCCTATCTATCTATCTATCTATCTATCTATCTATCTATCTATCTATCTATCTATTCACATCGCTTAGAATCAGCACAAATCTGTTCATAGTGAAAACAATTACATTTATTCATTTAAAATTTTGAGCATGTTAAAATATGGCTAGCTGTGAAAAAAGCAATTTTCAGGTAGGTAAAATGTAAGATATTGGAAACAAATTGGATTTATTGATGTTAAATATATAAACCTGGTTATTGTGTGTTTAAAATGCATGCAGTTTATTAGTACAATTACAGACATCTTACCTGTTTCATTTATGTATGACTGAGTGATGGAGATTTACCGCTGATTACAGAACCGTCTTTACTGACAAGATGCGCATTAAATATCGCATGCGATTAATCGTGCAGCCCTAAAAAAAAGTGTGTAATCCAAATAAATGGCAATTTTACAGTATATGCAATTCAAAGCAAACATACATTTACAAAAATTCAAAGATTTGGCTTTAAAGCAATCTTGCAACAATCTGTAAATATCCTTAAACACTCACCGGCCTTAATATGAACATCTTGGCTTCTAATTTTCCCTGAAGGATTTTCCGCTGTGCAATAGTAAGTGTTGTCGTGGATCACTTTGCTAAAGCTGGACGGAGGAAAATGGAAGATCTGGAGAGTGCCGTTTGGATGGACATGGCGGATCCCTGGGACGTTGTAGCTCTCCTCCCCAGTGGCCAGATACCAGCGCAGGGTAGCGGGCGGCACCGCTGCTGCAGGACAGGGAACCAGAGTCCCTGTGGTGCTGGCGAACACTACCTCTTGCAGAGATGCATTGACAAAATACAAGCTGGAATGTAGGTCTTCACTGAGAACTGTAGGAGACAGGAGAAGACGCGCGGTTAGTGTTTCTAGAGTTAATCAAAAGCTCTTTCTCTCTGTATGAAAGAACTAACAGCTTGTTTGTCACAGCTGGTCTACACATCTCCAGGGTCAAATTACTTTAACAGCTCATAAATATATTAAAACAGTTAGTCTTGGCACTTTTTAGTCACTGGTCCATTAGATTCAGAGTTCAAAATCCTACATAGACACACAAACCTCCCAGATTTGGAACTCAAATTTGTTCACAGTTTCAGGTAGCTCTAAACACCTGACAAAAAATGTACTAATCTTACGAAATGTACTAATCTTTCAAATAAAACTCACAGATTGCACTGTAAATGTAGCCAGCAAGGCCAAATTCAGCCACATTTCTCCACTGGGACTTTTAAAAGAGATGATTTCATTTAAAGAATGAGTCCTGAACCTTGTTTTAATGAAACCACATCATTTCTTGTGTATTTTAATACGTTATATTAATTCATTACATTTTTAATGGCCATTGGCAATGTTGCAACACAGTTATGCCAGTAAAGCCCTTTTGAATTTAAATGGATTTGTTCACTTATAACTTACATTTTCAGATGGACATACAGGGCAGGAAAACCAATTTCAGTGCCCTGGGGTATTTTATAGATAATGGAGCTCAGTTTTGGGCAATGAAAAAAGCTACTATGGTCTAAAAGCACATAAAAAATTTAATATTTATACCCATACTCTAGCTAGTTGATTCCCCAAGATAAAAACACAGATAAATGGAAATAGAACACAAGTGCAAAGTCACAGCGCACTTTTTTTCCTCCAATTGATCAATCTGTATTAGCACATACCCTTCAGCATTTAACATAACAGAATTTGCAATCCAACACTGAAAATCCAACAATTTTATTTTCGTTTTTTCACACAAAACAGGGAAACCTAAGGTCTATTGATAATCCAGAGCAAAGCACCAGTGAAGGATCAAAAGAACTCTGGATCTTAAGAAGAATCATTAAATATTAAAAGACTTTATGTCAGTACTGAGACTATACAGTGATACCCTGCAGCATTTTAACAGATATTTTATGCACTGCCACTGTATAGAATTCCATAAATCATTATTATTATTATTATTAGATTAAACAGTCAAGATCAAAAATAATAAAAAAGGTGAACATTTTAAATGTTCTGATTTATATCATGCAATATTTCTTATAAATACATTTAATATAATAGTATTTATTAAATATCTATATATTATATATCTTTGTATTAAATCAAAATAAAAAAATTATAAAAACCAACCAATTAGGTGAACATTTTAAATATTCTAATTCATTTTATGTAATATTAAATACATTTTACAACAGTATTTATTAAATATCTCTATTTATTATGTATCTTTTTACATCTGTCTAATAAAAAGGTCATATTTTCAGAATACGCTGCTACCAAAAAGATCTTCACTATAAAACAGTTAAAGCCCTCAGACACAAGATGATGGCATAAAGAAGCCAGCAGCTGTTATCCAGACATGATGCATGTGATTTAGCACCTCAGACATCATGCAGTAAAGCTTGTGCGTGGATTCAAGTACTGCTGGACTCTTCATCTTTAAAAATCTGCATGGTCAGCATCTGTTAATCTGATTGAAATTCAGATAGTAAAACCCAGCACATGCTTAGCGACGCAGTCAGAATCATTCCGCTCTCAATTATCTAAACGATAGAAGATAGAAACGGCCAGACATGACTCTTCAAATATGAATTGAATGAATTTATAATTAATCTGGCTTTTTGAGAAAGCGCTGCAGGCTGTTTGATTAACAGCGATTCCTATCTGCCTGAAATAATGGACAGAGTGCTTTCTTTGTCGCTGCTTGTTTCGATCTTTCAGAGCTGATCATTGTAAATTCCCGCTGAGAGAGTGTCTAACGCGCTGTCCCTCTGTGGCCCTGTCTGGGCTTGACTCAGGGTGATATTTATGGGGTGAGCATGTGACAGCTCAAGGGCAGAGACCATTTTAAAGTCAAGCTGATCTAAGGGCAGGGTGGTCGGATGAGTGCATGAGTTGCTTGAACAATCTATGCGATTAAGATGAATGTCTGGCTAACGTAAAAAAAAAAAAGGGTCTGAATACTTTCCGTACCCACTGTATATATATAAGAATATTTAAATATTTTTTATATAATATTTACTATTAAAATAATAATTCTATACTGATCAGTAATGAGTAGTTTCATACAGTACATACACACACACACACACACACACACAATATTAAAAAGATATATCTATATAAATATATACGTATATACTAGGCTAGAAAACCACAAATGATTCAAAAACTAGTCAAAATTATAGCAATAAAAATAAAATAAATATTTTAGTCAAAGTAACTTAAATTATTACTTAATATAACTTAATTTACCTCAGTAGATTAAATGTCTCCAAGATTAAGTAAATCTTTTTAAGGCAAAATCATATTTAAAAGTGCTGTTAAAGCACTTTAAAAGTGGCTTTATTAAACATCAGTGTTAAAGTCAAACTAACGTTAAAAAAATGAAAAATATTATTTAAAATAACTGAATTTATTTCAGTATATTAAACTTCACAAAAAATCATTGTAGAATTAGTTAAAGTAGAAAATGCTTTTTAAGACAAATTCCTATTTTCAGATATTACAGTGCTGCCTTATTTAATAAAGTGCTTTAAAAACGGCTTTATTAAAAGTCACAAACAGAGAAGTCAGTCTTAGAAAACAAATAAATGTTCATTATATATGAGTGTGACAGGTCTGACTGGACGTTTGTAATGAGGAGAATTTGAGGGGAATGACAACTGCATTTAGGGCGAGCAGAAATATGGGTTTGTCTTTTGAAAGCACATTAGCATTTGACCACTGAGAGTGTGTAACACGAAACCCTTTTCAAAACTAGCCAGGCGATTTATTTAAGTAATGTGCGATCAATATTTACCCTGCAAACCGCAAGGGTGGTTCTGGTATTAACCCTTACAAACCTGAAATTTGGTTTAGAAATGATCAGGACAGACACAATAAAGCCATACAAAAAGTTGTTGCAGTACTACTGTACATTAATGCTATCAAACGATTGCCATGGTAGTTTAATGTACACTATGGTACTGAATGCTTACTATATTCATACAATATATCATGCTATTACCATCTTTATCTTAAAACAAACAAACAAACATGATTTAATGAAGAAATGGCATTAAACCTAAACATGTGCCTAATTTTCTAGAATACACTGAAAATATATATTTGGAATGCACTGAAAATATATGACAAATTGCTAGTGTATAAATGCAAACATTTTCTAAAACATGGTAATACCACTATATTTTTTTCAAAAGTGAAATATTCCCTGACCCTTCCAAAACTGAATCAAATATATTTCGATAATTATAATAGTTCAGTCATGAATTGCACAAACATATTTTTCACAAAAATATATATATATATCCTTAATACCAAGCTTTTTGTTTGTATTTGTCCATTTAAACCTGCACATTTCACAAAATCAAATATATTTTTGGATTTGGATGATTTGAGTATTTTAATGATGAACTACTTATGTAAACTTCAGAAAAAACATGGTATAACCATAGTACCAAGTCCAAAAATCTAAACCCGGAATTTTGGAATTAGTCCACTTTAAATCTGACAAAATCAAATATATTTTTTGGATAATTTGAGTATTTTTATGATGAATTGCTTATGTATAATTCAGAAAAAAATATATACGAAACCTGTTAAAAAATAAAACAATGTAGTACAATGTACACATACTGGTAAAAAATGTATAGCCTGAATGCACTGTAAGTCGCTTTGGATAAAAGCGTCTGCTAAATGCATAAATGATTATTATTAATAATAATTATTATTATTATTATTAAATTACAGTAATAGCATAGCATTTTTGGTAAGTAAAAAATGTGTCATTCTATTTTAAATCTGCATATTTGGTAAACGTAATAATTTTTGGATGATTTAAATATTTTTGCGATGAATTCTTATGTATAATTCATAAAAAATAAACACATTTCCAAATATATGCGCAAGTTTAAGGGGACCAGTTTTCTAAATCCAACGCTATGTTAGAATGTCTTTAAACAGTACAAAGCGTAAAATCAGCAGCTCTCTGAGGATGAAATCTTGGCTCTGGTGTGGGTGGATGGGTCACTCTGTTGGCTGTGGGCCGACTGTGTCTGCACTGTTGTCTGTGCAGCAGAAAGGAGGGGTGTTTCTCCCCCGTGGGCTGCGTCACAGGCTCAAGGTAATTAAGGCAGAGGGTGCAGGGGAGCCCGGAACAGCAGCCAGGAGAGTCAGAATTCCAGTCCTTGCCCCGGGGCTACAGCGGGCCTGGCGTCAGGGAGCTGTAGCGGAGCACCGCAATTTAACCAGCTTGCAATTTGCTCTCATGAATATTAAGCACAACCCAGCCGTGTCTGGGTTAATGGACCCCCACTCACTGCCAAAATGTAAAGCCACAGAAAACCCCTAGATGCCGAGGAAAGTGTGAGAGTAGGAGCAGCGCGAGTCCCACCGGAAAAGCGAAGTTTCTTGTGGGGTTTTTTTTCTCATCTCTTAAGTGAGCTGATTTGAATATCATCTGAATAATGTCAGAGCAAACGTTCGTTTAGAGCCTCCCTGGTGGTGAGAAGAAGATCAAACGGCCTCCGTGGATCTACATCAATTACGAGAGCTGATGCCGCTGATGTCTGAATCTAAAGCGCCGCTGACTCGGATGATGAGGGAACGCGAGGCAGAGCTGAACGAGTCGCGGCTGCTCATGCTGGGCTGACGTCTCCTCAACTCCCAGAGACACGTGTAATACAACAACTCGTACTGATCGCGTATTCTCAACTGAGACAAAACTATGCTACTTAATTAAACAACTAATCAAATGATTGATTTATTTAAAAAAATATAATATATAATGAAATATATAATGTATACCACGTTTACTGTAAAACATGATTTTTTTGGAAGTTGTAAAAAAAATAAAAGATTATTCAATTCGCATACACATAATGTCACCATTTTCACAAATTCACATTTTTATAGTTTACGCAGAGATGATAACAGTATCGTTAAAACCCATTTCCAAAATTTTGCATTTTTAGGCTTCCAAAATGCAGATGTAAATGAATGGCAAAAACACATAACAAGTTTCCCAGTGTTTGATGAAAACGGTGTTGTGTAAACGCTTCAAATTTCCACATTTAATTTAACATGCTACTTGCCGCATCTTTGTAATTATTAATGGAATAATTACAATATGTTCATATATATATGTATACACATATATGGTCTTTTTGTCCAATCAAATCCTCTCTAGAATGTCCCTCTCCCTACACTCTTAAAGGGATACTCCACCCCAAAATGAAAATTTTGTCATTAATCACTTACCCCCATGTCATTCCAAACCCGTAAAAGCTTCGTTCGTCTTCGGAACACAATTTAAGATATTTCTGGATGAAAACCGGGAGGCTTGTGACTGTCCTATTGACTGCCAAGTAAATTACACTGTCAAGGTCCAGAAAAGTATGAAAGACATCGTCAGAATAGTCCATCTGCCATCAGTGGTTCAACCGTAATGTTATGAAGCGACGAGAATACTTTTTGAACGCGAAGAAAACAAAAATAACGACTTTATTCAACAATTCATCTCCTCTGTGTCTCTCCGCATCACCGTATCCCCATTTTGGAGAATATGAGCCGAACGCAGGCAGCGTATGCTCTTCTGTGTCAGCCGTTTTCTACGTGTATTTACGCTTTGATTTGAACGAAAACAGCGCATCCGTGCAGTGCGGCTGACACAGAAGAGCGTACGCTGCTTGCGTTCAGCGCATATTCTCCAAAATGTCGCTACGGTGATGCGGAGAGACACAGAGGAGATGAATTGTTGAATAAAGTCGTTATTTTTGTTTTCTTCGCGTTCAAAAAGTATTCTCGTCGCTTCATAACGTTACGGTTGAACCACTGATGGCAGATGGACTATTCTGACGATGTCTTTCATACTTTTCTGGACCTTGACAGTGTAATTTACTTGGCAGTGAATGGGACAGTCCCAAGCCTCCCGGTTTTCATCCAAAATATCTTAAATTGTGTTCCGAAGACGAACTAAGCTTTTACGGGTTTGGAACGACATGGCGGTAAGTGATTAATGACAACATTTTCATTTTGGGGTGGAGTAACCCTTTAAATATAAAGGTTCCTTCGGGTTCTACTGCCACAGAAGAACCATTTTTGGTTCCCCCAAAGAATCTTTCAGTCTGCATTACTTAAAATAACAATTTTTCTTAGTTTGAAGAACATCTTAATAATCTAAAGAACACTTTTCCACTATAAAGAAGCTTTTGTCCAATGGAAAGGTTCTATGGATGTTAAAAGATCTCCATGGAACCATCAATGCCAATAAAGAACCTTTATTTTTAAAAGTGTAATGCCACCTTCAACTGACAAGCAAGTATCAGATCATGATTTTTACACATAAAAACCTGCCCTTCAATATGTCCCCAACTTACGCCTTCACCCCACCAAACTCCTCCTTCCAAGCATGTCAGCCAATACAATGTCAGCAAATCCGACCACATGGAAGGCTAAGAGCATTTTATGAATAGCTAAAAAAAAAAAAGAGTCTTTTTTTGCTGTTAACAGAGTCTGAGGTTCTCAGAGACAAATGTGATTTAGGGACACCTATTTCCTCTAAAATCATGCGTTTATGACTCAAGACTCACACCAAAACAAAGAGCAGCTCCACAGTGTGGAATCATGCTGTCTTTATCGGTCAGATACATTCCCCATGGGAGCATCAGCGGTGAAAAAAAAAAACGAAATGGGTAATTATTAGTTCCACACTACAAAAGATAACAGGAAAAAGGTCATTTTGGAAAACCAAAATAAATAATTGAGCCCAAGAAAATAGCCAGATCTGAATTAATGACAAAAATATCAGCCAGGCTGACTAGTTTAAAATGACCATATTATGCTATTTAAATAATTTCAGCATTTTTACAGATTATTTAAATCACACACACACACACACAGACACACACACACACGTGTATATATGCACATATATTGGTTCATCACTGCTCAAAATACTTTTACTATAATAATTATTTATTTATTTATTTTTGTTAAACAGCTTACAGTATCCCAGTGTCTCAGTTTCTGCCCTCTTCCAAACATGTATGTGCTAATATTTGGGCGTGAGTCTCAGGTCAGCTCATCTCCTCTCCTCGTGCCCCTGCGCTCTGATGTAGCCAAGCAGATGTAAATATATTCAGAGCATTTAGTGCTCAGGATTAATCGAATTATAATTTAATCATCTGATCAAACAGCAATTAGCATAATCACTTCTGGGGACGGGCCGATAGAGAATGCAATGGAAACAGAACAGACCTGGGGCGAGAGCAGCTTTAATGAGACATTTGCTGGGATCTCTGCAAATGTTACACATTTCTGGGTGTTGAAATTCTGCCAAAATTTTTGTCTACTCTGCTACACGGACACATTCAGTGATCAAACAGAGCTTGTAAAGTCATGGACAAAAATCAAGTATGTAACCACATATTCAGGACTGAGGGGACCAGATTTAAACTATTTTCTCTCTGAATTCTTTTACAGTCTAACAAAATAGATGTTTACTATCAGATTGTTAATGAAAATGTTGTTGAAAGGGAATCATAATACTTCTTTTTCAGGGCCATAACCACCACATACATTGAGGGGGGACAGTATTTATATTATAATTTAATTTCAATTTATTTTAGATGACTGTAATTGGTAAACCCTAGTTGATCACTAATATGAACATCACGGTAATTTCAAAAATGTATTATGATTGCATTTAGATTGTATTTAGGTCAAAACATGTTGGTTAACATCTAATTTGGACTGTAAAAATAAGGTAACACGTTCAATGTAAATATTATTAACACTTTATTAATACTTTGTCAGGTAACCTCAAATGTGCTTCATTTGACTTAACTGAATTAACATAATATATCATAATATCTTATATTTGTAATATTTAATAATACTGGTTGTATTATTAAATATTAAATATCACTAATATAAGATATTATTTAGTGACTGAAAATCAAATAGAAACTGGACAGCGTTATTGTTTTACATTCTAAAACATTCATTAAAAATATATTTACAAGCATTACAGCCAGTAATATGTAATATTCAAATCTGGATTTATATGAAAATATATAAATTAAGTCATGATTTGGAAATCATTATTTGGGAACTAACATTATATGTAAGAATGGTTGTATTAAAAATAAATCTGATATGATCTAAAATATTTATTATATATCTATATTATTTACTATATGAACAAATATGTGTGTGTGTGTGTGTGTGTGTGTGTGTGTGTGTGTGTGTGTGT
>NW_015558568.1:80750-90193 GCF_001515605.1 Sinocyclocheilus anshuiensis | reverse complement strand
ATTGACGGATAGATAGATAGATAGATAGATAGATGGATGGATGGATGGATGGATGGATGGATAGATAGGTAGATAGATTTGTACTGATCTCGTTTTATAATGTATTTTGTCTGTATTTGCACTTGTTTGTCATTGTTTGTGTGTTTCTTTATTGTGTGTGTGTGTGTGTGTGTGTGTGTGTGTGTGTGTGTTTCATATATTATATATCTCAGTAAATATGTACATACATTATATATCTATTTTATTTAATATCTGAACAAATATATGTGTGTATATGTATATTACAAATAGTATATATTTCAGTAAATATATACATACAGTGGGTACGGAGAGTATTCAATTTTAGCAAATGGCTGCAATATAACAAAGAATGAAAAATTTAAGGGGGTCTGAATACTTTCCGTACCCACTGTATATATCTATATTATTTAATATCTGAACAAATAATATATATATATATATATATATTAGATATTAGATCTTTAGATCTGAAATCAATCTAAAACTATATGTCCCTCTTTAATATGCATGTTATCACATTCTTTCCTACTGAAATGACTTCTAATAAAGTAATAAATTACAATATGAGGACAGGTGTAAACATCACATGCAAGACCTCAAAATCCATCTGATCCAAGCACATAGATCCATCAGTTCCAACCCATCTATTCTCTGATCAAGACTCCCCAAAAACAATCTCTAGCACGCATTTCTTTCACAACAACAGGCCAAAAGCACCATTGCTGCACTCAAAGGGAAAAACTCCCTGTCCCATTTAAGCTGGTCACAGTGGATGCAGAAACACAGAGGTTTGTGCTGGAAAAATAAAAAGCCTGAAAGTCCTCATCAGTGGAAAATACGAACATGCTTTTTCTGCCAAGTCATCAAAGCAGGAAATAAATACACATTATGGCCACCAGCACAGGGCCGTCTGTCAGGCATATTTCCTGCTGATTGACAATAAGCTGTGCTGATGGAAAATATGAACACTGATCAGCCTTACTGCTCACTAAACAGTTAGTACAAGCAGATCATCAAAATGCCATTATGACAAACGACTCCTGGAATTACTGATATGCTGGAGAAAGAGCTACTGGGTTGAGTGGCGCTGTGTGAGTGTGTGTGTGTGTAGAACAGAATAGAATAGAATAGGATAGAATAGAATAGAATAGAATTGAACTAACATTCAATGTACATTTTAGGAGCTTTAAAAAAAACAAACACAATGAATCTACAGTGTTCTGTATCAAAGTTGATTTTAAAACATCTCAAATGATTTGCAGAACAATATCCAGTTTGCTTTGCTTTCAGGACTGCAAACATGGCCTTGATTTCTCTCCAGCACATCAAAGTGCAGAACGCGGTCTTCAAACCCAGGTGTACTGTTGAGCAAAACAAATGGATATGCCCACATACTTTTGTCTGTTTGATCTGGACTCAGCTAAAAGCTCTCTTAGAAGGCATCTCATGGAAAGCGACAGCTGATTGGGCACTTTGCTCTACGCCGTGTTGTTTACCCGTGTCCATTTGAGTGTATGTCAGAGTTGGCCCCTAGCATCAGTTTACAAAAACAACATCGAACCTACTTTCCGCTACGTCTGTGCGAGGACGTTTCTGTTCTTCCAATTACATTTGTGTGTTAATATGCACACGGTCTCGAGTGCTCTTCACCAACACAAGAGCCATTGAAAACAACTCAGCATGATTTTACATGCAAAAATATTCATTGTTCAGTATCAGGGCAGGGTTATTATAGTTAACTAAAACTGAAACCATAAAAAAAAAAACCATTGTTATGTGAAATAAAATAAATGTTAACTGACATAAAATAAACTTTTTGTTTCAGTTGCAGCAACATTAGTTGCAACATTTGACATTTTAATGCAGTTTAACTTGATGTACTAAAATAGCTAAAATAAAAATGTATAAAAACTATATACATAAGTATAAAAAAACTTCTAAAAACACAACAAAATGACTAAAACTTCAACATAAAAAATGGAAAATGGAAAAATAAAAACGATTTCAAAATATTAATATAAACTATAATAGTATCTCAATAAAATACCAGGGAGCTGAGCTTAGAAAAACGGTGCAAATGTTTGTTATTAGAATTAAATAATACAAAATAATTGTATTAATTGTGCATCTACAAACTAAAATGGCACTAAGACTAAAATAAAAATTAATAAAAAACTACAAGATATGTATGAAAAAAAAAAAACTACTAAAAATGACAAAAACGCACAACAAAATGACTAAAACTTTAACTAAAATGAAAATGAAAATGGAAAATATAAAAATAAAAACTCAAAATTCAAAATATTAATAAAAACTATAATAGTATCAAAAATGATACTAAAATAACAGGAGATGAGATTTGAAAAACAGTGTGAATGTTATTAGGACTAAATTATACTAATTAATTGTGCATCTACAAGCTGAAGCTGCACTAAAACTAAAATAAAAATGACTAAAAACTACACAGACATGTACTAAAACAACAAACTACTAAAATGACAAAAACACATGGCAAAATGACTAAAACTTTAACTAAAATTAAAGTGATAAAGTAAAATATAAAAATAAAAAAATTAATTAAAAACTCTAATAGTATCTCACTGATACTAAAATAACACTGTACCCGGGAGACGAGCTATTAAAAATTGTGCAAATGTTTGTTATTAGGACTAAATAATACAAAATAACTGTATTAATTGTGCATCTACAAGCTGAAACAGTATTAAAAATAAAATTAAAAATTTAACAAAAACTACACAGACTTATATAAAAAAACCTACTAAAAATTATTATTGGGACTAAATGACACAAAGTTATTCTATTAACTGTGCATCTACAAGCTGAAACTGCACTGAAAACTTAAAAGGAAAACACAAAAAGGAAAAATATGAAATCTCAAAAGGGATATTGAAGAAATCAGGGAATTAATTTATCCGTCCCTTCCAGATAAACATCCCAAATGGCTTTGTAAACAAGCACGCCACGTTTTCCACAGCTAGCCATTACGGAAACACTTCCGGGGTCACCTGTACAGGAAGCTCCAAGGCCACTGCGCCAACATACATTTCAAGGGTTTCCATAGAGACCAGCGAAGAACTGGGCTGTGTGCTTAACCAAATCATGAAAGGCTCATTTTGTATGGCTTCTTTTTCTCTCTCTCTCCCCCACACACCCGCAAGAAACATGCTACACTGGCCAGAGAGAGAGAGAGAGAGGGGCACACTGCACTGACAGCAGCGGCACTGCAACAGAACACTGATCAATGGAGCCTCAGAGACCCACATACACACTGCTAGAACACAGCGGCACAAATGGGACCACATTGATTCAAAGAGAAACACTTTTTAGAAATGCTCACTTGAACACAGTTGACTAAACATGCACCACTCAATCAGCCAAAAACCAAATCCCTCTGAAATGATAATCAGTTTCATCGATACACCATTAATTGAGGTTAAACTACTGTGTCCATTTCTGCCTTCATCTGAGCCCTGTGGAAAACTGACAAAGCTTGGGAAAAGATAATTCGGAAGACCATCACCGAGCTCCTTGTGCTGCTCTCCAACACCCTTTGTGCTAAAGCATCGCCGTGTCCCCCTATTTTTTGTGCATCCTATCAAAACACATCTGCCATCGGCGGTCAGTCTTCGTTGGAGTGACCTGGGTCTGATATTAACGTCATACAGTGTTGCTCTGTTAAAACCATCTAAATGGCCCCATTTTCTTCTTGATACCCCCCTCTCACTCTCTCTATTCCACCACAAACACACCCATCCTGATTTAGCCCAGCAACCAGCACCACTCGCTGTCTCTCCATTTTAAAGCCAACAACACACTCGCCTCCTGTCAAGCATTTGCGTATAATTTTTTTAGAGGTCAATATGATTCGGACACCCACACGGAGGGAAAAATGTTTGAATAAATGTTTTGTGAAAAGGTCACAGTGAAAGCATTCAGTAAAGTGCCAATTGAGTGACAGAGTTATTTTTTTATTTAATGCTTCAGTGCTTCTTCGTGAAACATGGTGGCTGTGTCACTATGCCACAATACAACAAATTATAATTCCTTTCTTCTTTTTTTTTTTTTAGCTAATTTCCAGGGTTTTGGTGCCCTTATTTAATTAATAAAACTGCTTTATCACTTTAATTTTCAAAAATTTTGTGCAGTTTTAAAAAGTATCTCAGCAGATCAATTTGTTATTCTAATGCTTAATATATAAATATGTCCAAGGTCATAATAAAATAAATAAAAGAAACAAATTTGTCTCATCAAATCACATCACATTTGGTCCAACAAGGATGTCAAGATTCATATTTTTTACATTCTTGATGCATATTAATGCATGCATGTTTTTTGGATTATGAGCAGTGAAATGTAATAAAGTAACTAATCATAAAACAGCCGATTTGAATGCTTATTAAGTAGTCTATTACTGTACTGGTTCCTTCTGAATTACTTGCTCAAATTAATTTGCAATATTTTAAACTAGTGGGGGGAAATTGCATGCATTGAATGTATAATATATGCATTCAAATTATATTAGTAAATCTTTTAAAAGAATGCACTAAAGGTGCTGTGAAATAACGAGACAAATTCAAATGGACCAGAATGCATTATTTTTCAAGCATGCTTAAATGCATTCCTAATGCATTGCACTGTTTCCATGAAGCTACTGCCTGCATAACAATAATAATAATAAAATAAAACGCTACTCACCATTCAAAATGCACTGGAAAAAGATGATGGCCAATATCCACATGCCCCGCTCCTTTCAATCTCCAAACTAAGATTTTTCTTTGCCCACTGCACGCTTTTCCTCCAAAAAAAAAAAAAAAGCCGTTGCGCAGGAATATGAATATCTTGTACTTAGTAGTTCCAGCGGAAGGGATGCATATGAAGCGTGCGCTCCCGGACTGATTGTCTCCGAGCTGAGATCCAGCTGTGGCTCGAGACGGTGAGCGTCGGGCAGGTGCGATGCTGAGTCAGAGCGCACGCTTACTGAGGGCACCGCGCACAGGTGTAGCCGCGTACGAGGGAGAAGCCGCGGGAAAGTAAATCCACTGAATTATGAATGAGTCGAAATCATAGCGGAAACTTTGACAGAAAAGAAAGAAAAAGAACGAAAAAGAAACGAAAAAGAAAAAGCTCTGAAACTCCAGCGCGGGAATGGATAGAGATGATGGCTGTTAGCTGTACTCAGAGCAACATCCCTCTTCACCACCTCGCACCGTCCAGCAGTCAGCAAGCACGCGCATCTTCCCCTGCTGCACTGATCACTCCAGAGCTCAGCATCAGCACCAGAGCATCACACAACACAACACCCCCCTCTCATTCTCTCTCTCTCTCTCTCTCTCTCTCTCTCTCTCTCTCTCTCTCTCTCTCTCTCTCTCTCTCTCTCACTCACTCTCACTCTCTCCTCTGCAGCCTTAAAGGTGCAGGGGTGCTGCTCTTAAAGAGAGAGTCCAAGCGCACTAAAGCAACCCTAAGAAACCATGTGATCGTCATGCATATGCAATATATTAGGGTAAATTGTGATTTTTAATTTGTGTGTGTGTGTGCGTGTGTGTGTGTGTGTGTGTGTGTTTGACACGAAAAAAGGTCTAGGTGGTGTAACTAGCCTATCTGGAGATTGTAAAAAAGAAAAAAAGTCTAATTAAAAGGAAGCCATTTTGGCGTCATGTGACAAAAGAAAGGATTCCTTTAGACCCTCACAACCTTAAGAAAAGTTACACTGAAAAAAGTGCGATAGAAACAATTTTCACCAAGTAATTGCTAGTACATTTCACAATTAATTACAAAGAAAACGCTAATGAGCACTGAACTAAACGTGAAAATTTGAAGTAGAAAGACTGAAATACAGTAGCATTTCTTGTCAAATGTACTCCAATAATATTTGTTTATTTACAACTTTGAAAAACCTTTTATTTACAGTGTATGTTTTATACGGGTAAAATTAAGTAACTCTTTTTAACTTCATTCATGACTCAAAAAAATTATTCAATATAAAAAATAATTAAAACATGTTTGGAAAAAATGTAATACATTCTCTCAAATGCTTTCACAGTGCCAAGAAAGTATTTTAGTAATTATTTTACTTGATAGTTACACCACTGAACATTTTTAACCTTTTTTTTTTTTTAATGGCATGAGCTTTTTCAAAAATGAATGAAACCAACATGACTAAGTTCTTGAATTTTAAACTAGATTTTTAAAGCAATTTCCTCCTTTTAATAATCTCATCGTCCACATTTGTCATTGATCCATTAGCAATTGCACACCATACATGTTTAAAATGAAAAATAAACAGCATGGAATGAAGGTAACAGCAACATCACAGTTGTGTATGACAACTTCCTCTAAATGATCTTAATTGGTGGTCATGAATTCATGTCATTTAATGTGGTTTCTGTTAGGATTCAGAACCCCCGAGGGCGTGTGAGGTTTTTTTTTTTTCATCCTTTAAAGCTGGCTTCATTAATTGACCTTGACAAATCAGAGCATTTGCCTCCTGTGCAGTGAGGCGTTGGGCCGACTCATTACGTTTTCATGAAAAACATTAACCTTTAATTAGATTTGAGTACCCTAAAAATAACAGAGTATACCTGACGTTTTTGAACCATTTGTATCTATATTCTATTAAAAATAAATAAATAAACAAAATACACAAATGTGATAATACTTATTACTTTGAAAATAATGTTGTTATTATGATTTTTAGTCCAGGAATCATTTCAGGATTCTCAGGGATTTAGGATGATGTTTGCATGCGCTTTAGTTCTGTTTTATGCATTATAATATGTTCTTTAGTAATTTGGCTCCTATTTTTTTGTTTGTTCTGGAGAAAAGCAACAACGCTGATATTATTCATAAGCAATGGTCTAGATTAGAATGATGCTTTTGGACAGCATTTTTTTAGGTTTGATTAAAAAAAAAAAGCTTCGCAATAAGTTTCATAACAGAATAAACTTGATGTTTTTGAACCATCTTTATGCCATTAAAAATAAAGAAATAAAAATGTGACATTACTTTGTGTGTGTGTGTGTATTACATATAAGTAGTAGTAATAATACTAATGTTCATATTATATATAAAAAAAAAAAGAAATAAACTAGTGTGATATTTAATGTATTATTATGAACTAAATGTGACCCTGGACCACAAAACCAGTCTTAAGTCGCTGGGGTATATTTTTAGCAATAGCCAAAATTATACATTTTTCTTTTATGCCAAAAATCATTAGGATATTAAGTAAAGATGATTTTCCATGAAGATATTTTGTAAATTTCCTAACGTAAATATATGAAAACTTAATTTCTGATTAGTAATATGCATTGCTAAGAACTTCATTTGGACAACTTTAAAGGCGATTTTCTCAATATTTTGATTTTTTTGCACCCTCAGATTCCAGATTTTCAAATAGTTGTATCTCGGCCAAATATTGTGCTATCCTAACAAACCATACATCAATGGAAAGCTTATTTATTCAGCTTTCAGATGATGTATAAATCTCAATTTCGAGAAATTGACCCTTATGACTGGTTTTGTGGTCCAGGGTCACAAATCATTAATAATGGTTTTAAGTATTATATATATATATATATATATATATATATATATATATATACACTAATGTTCATATTTCATTAAAAAAGGCCTAGATGATTATATATATAATTTTTAATTACATTATTTATTATTCCACCTGTCTGAAATGATTTATTCTGATTGGAAAATCACGGCAAATAATTTTAATGTCCAATAAAACCGTAATCAACCATTGGCCCAGGCAACCTTTCATTCTTGGCTGTGTTAGTTTCGCATCTGCCTTATCACATGCTCTCTTTCCTCTTTACAGTAAATTATAATCATATTACAACAGCATTTCTATTTTTCTTTATCTACTGATCTTCCATCTCCATTGTGATTTGTAGACAAATTGCTCTTTTTCTTGTCTGTACAGGCTCTGCCAGTGGTTTTCAGATTCAGCACAGATCTGTGCCTGCCGCAGAATACAGGAGCTGTCACTCGTCACTGCCAAAACCACAGCACATCATTAGACTCAGCCACCGCAAAACGCTCGCTTATCCTCATACAGTTACACAAATCCCCTCCACACATGCAACTTACTAGAATGTGTGCTGCTATGATTAACTCAACAGGCGGCATGAAATACAAATTCCGCTGGCAAATAAAACCAAGAATCTAGGACGGTTTGCATTTTAGGAATCGATCTCTTCTCAAATAGCCCTGTGATTTGTAAGGTGCCCGTATTGTTTCCGTTCCCTGTCTCCAGTAATGTGTTTTTCCACGTCTGTTTTCACGTGAGCTGCACAACTCATTACATTCCTCTCGGATCATCCAATCCCTCCACACACCAGCACAACCTCTGCACCATTTACTGAATTACAGACCATTTTCCCCCCAGGATTCCCTTTCTATACACACAGTTCTGCCATTTTTGTGTCTTATTTTTCTATTTAAGACATGTTTATCACATTGATGTCTAGTCTGTAACATTCATTCGGATTCTCTCCATGCATGAGCCACTTCACTGCAGCATAACTGAGCTTCCACATGCACCGTAAGCTTGTCTAAAGCACCCATTGATTCACGGAGCATCCGCTCACACCAGACAGGCTGAAGTCACGAGACGCGAAACAGAAAAAGCCTCAGTTTCGTTTGCTTTTGGAGCCAATAGCAATGTTGGCACTGGGTTCGCACAGCCCACACGAGATTGGTGCGGCGGGTTTAGCCGTTGGCTGCTATCACAGAGCAGATATCAGGGTGGCTCTCTGGCTTTCTCAGGGGGTGAGTCATGTGCACCAGGCACGCCGAGGATGTTGTGTCCACGGATAGGCGTTGCCCATGGACACGTCTCCTGTGGTTCGCTCTCTCGGAGTGACTCCAGCCTAGAGAGAACCTCAGGGAACGGATTAAACAGAACAGCTAATTATGAGCAGGACAGGCAGTAGTCAGGAGGGATTCGGGATGATGTTTGCATGCGGTTTAGTTTCGTAAAATGTTTTGTACCTTACTTCCGGTTTTCATATCAATTGTAAATTATCATTAAAAAACTAAATCAAAACAAAAGCACGCACATCCCTAAAAAAACTCTCAAACAGGGTGCTCGACAAAAATATTTATAATAAAATTCAATCTCATGCCTGCATGCTCGTAACGTCACTTATGTGATAGTCTGTTATTCAAGTTTTGTATTTTTGGAGTCTAGGTGTGCCAACATTTTTCTATTTTTAAATGATCATTAAAAGCAATACATATTAGGCCAGGGGTGCCCAAACTCGGTCCTGGAGGGCCGGTGTCCTGCAGAGTTTAGCTCCAACTTGCCTCAACACACCTGCTACAAAGTTTCTAGTATGTCTAGTAAGAGCTTGATTAGCTGGTTCAGGTGTGTTTAATTGGGG
>NW_015558568.1:79846-80596 GCF_001515605.1 Sinocyclocheilus anshuiensis | reverse complement strand
TTTATTTGGGTTTGGAGCTAAGCTCTGCAGGACACCGGCCCTCCAGGACCGAGCTTGGGCACCCCTGTATTAGGCAATATGGATCTATAGATGTTTTAATATTTCCTGGCGGTGAGAAACTGCAGAAATCGTGTGGTACAATTCTATAATATTTTACTATTTCCTATGAATAACATTCTACAATTCTATATAAATTTAATTTAATAACAAATTAAAAAATAAATATTAAATTAAATATTGATAGAATAAAGTATAATTCTATAAATATAAGTAGAAAAGAGTCCAGGAAACATTTCAGGATTCTCAGTTACACTTTTTTCCAATGTGGTGAAAATTACAAAATGATATTATTATAAAATGATATTATTATTATATTATCAATAATACTCTATAGTTCTATATAAACTAAATGTAATAAAAATATGAATTACACATTTTTTTAAATGAATTAAATGGAAATAAAATAGTCCAGGAAACATTTCAGGATTCTCAGTGATTTGTGATGATGTTTGCATGCGTTTTAGATTTGTAAAATGTTTTATGCATTCAAACATGCTCTTTAGTACCTTAGTTCATATTCTGTGCTTGTTCTGGAGAAGCGCAACAATACTAAGCTGATATTATTTCTATGCAACAGTAGGATGATGCTTTTGGACAGCATTTTTTAGTTTTGATACAATAAGTGTTTCCCATAAATTTGTATTTTCAGCAGATCTCTCGCTCTCCTTCACTGGCTTTTTTTTTTTTTTT
>NW_015558568.1:77990-79021 GCF_001515605.1 Sinocyclocheilus anshuiensis | reverse complement strand
CTTCAGGTGTGTTTAATTGGGGTTGGAGCTAAACTCTGCAGGACACCGGCCCTCCAGGACCGAGCTTGGGCACCCCTGTATTAGGCAATATGGATCTATAGATGTTTTAATATTTCCTGGCGGTGAGAAACTGCAGAAATCGTGTGGTACAATTCTATAATATTTTACTATTTCCTATGAATAACATTCTACAATATTTAATTTAATTAATTTAATAACAAATTAAAAAATAAATATTAAATTAAATATTGATAGAATAAAGTATAATATAAGTAGAATAAGTAGAAAAGAGTCCAGGAAACATTTCAGGATTCTCAGTTACACTTTTTTCCAATGTGGTGAAAATTACAAAATGATATTATTATAAAATGATATTATTATTATATTATCAATAATACTCTATAGTTCTATATAAACTAAATGTAATAAAAATATGAATTACACATTTTTTTAAATGAATTAAATGGAAATAAAATAGTCCAGGAAACATTTCAGGATTCTCAGTGATTTGTGATGATGTTTGCATGCGTTTTAGATTTGTAAAATGTTTTATGCATTCAAACATGCTCTTTAGTACCTTAGTTCATATTCTGTGCTTGTTCTGGAGAAGCGCAACAATACTAAGCTGATATTATTTCTATGCAACAGTAGGATGATGCTTTTGGACCCGCCCTCCTCCCTGGGTTTTTTTTTTTTTTTGTCGACGTGGTTGATACCCATTACAGTTATGAATAGTCACTGTGTCTGGATGGTCCCTGATGCTCTGGCTATATTCTGCTCTAACAAGCATTTCTGTGGTGGAGCATCAGCACCGGAGCTGCCGCTCTTGCAGCTGTTTCAGCTGTTAGGCTGGAGAATCCCTTACAAAAGCACACATGCCTACAGCTCTCCCTGGACTCTACTCACATGCTGCTTCATTTCATCTGGAATGTGGCTTACAATAAATGACAGAATCTTACCGGATGTCTGGATAGGAATCCATGGGAATGGATGTTATCTGTGCCAACAGAGAGAAAAGGGACAAAAGGAGT
>NW_015558568.1:72525-77110 GCF_001515605.1 Sinocyclocheilus anshuiensis | reverse complement strand
ATATGTATATATGCAATAATATTCTACAGTTTTATATTCTATTTAATTTAATGTAATAAAATGTTTTGTAATAACATTATTAAATTAAATATTTTTTCTTAATTTATAGTTCTTCTTCATACAGTAAATTAAATTTCATTTGCAAAAATCATGCAGTCATATTCTATAACATTTTACTATATATTAACATTTTTTTATTATTTTTTTTATTTAATTTATTTAAATGTTTTTTTTTCTAGTTTTACCAATTTCCAATTTATATACAGTGTATGTATGTATATATATATACGTATATATGCAATAATATTCTACAGTTTTATATTCTATTTAATTTAATGTAATAAAATGTTTTATAATAACATTATTAAATTAAATTAAATATTTTTACTTAATTTATAGTTCTTCTTCATACAGTAAATTAAATTTCATTTAAAAATTACATTGAAAATGTAATAAAATAAACATTATACTTAAAAAGAATTTAAATCAAATAAAAAATTTAGAATAAAGTAAAAAATGTATTTCTCAGTAACACGTTTAAGGAAAAATTAGCATCATAGACACTGAATTTTAATGAGATTACATACATGTCTTCTGAATAAAGAAAAGAAAAAAACATTTACAGATGACCGTAAATAATGGCTGCAAGTCTGTACTTTTGAATGTTATGTGCTGGTAATAACCAATATTATCTTATCACCAGCTTTCAGACACCAGAATATGATCAAACACAGAATATGTAAAATACAAAATGATTTCTCTTCCACGTTCTTGTCACAAACGCTTAAGATTTGACGTCGGTTTGATTTCATTAATACCAGCAGCCGAGTGCTCATGTGAATGAGCTCCTTTTACAGGAGAGATCCTGCCTAATAAGGTAACTCCCATGAATCACTGGGAGCTAAATGAAACGGAGAATAAGCGCTTGATTGGGCTGAACAGTCTTAATGACCTGCTGGTGGGAATCCATGTATTGATCATACATATTGAATGCTCAGAGTCTAAAGGCTCAGTGCAGCAGCGTCTTCATTCAGATGCCATCCTCTCAAGCAGCACGTCCAGTGCAGCGCTGAATAAAAACACTTTGATCTGTATAACGCATCTCTTCTGATCTCTGTTCAAAGGAAAACGTGAGAAATGTCTGTCGTTTTGCCTGTTTATAATTACTGATATTTGTATGATGATTTTGGGTGTGTTTTCTGCGTGCAAATAAAGAAGTGCTGACCCTTTCCTTTATTGTGTTTATGACACAGTAACCCCACCCTGCCTCATTGGCCACTGACCACCACCCACTTGCTGGCCTGCTATTGGCTCTCCACACTGATCCACGCCCAGCAGGACTCTACTGGCACAATGCAATAAACAGGGCACTGGAGGAGAGACAGTGAGAGAGAGAAAGAATGAAAGGAGCTTGAATGAAAGTGGTATTAAATTGCATCATAATAGTACCTTTGATACATCATTGCAGCTACAATTTCATTTTGTAATTCAGACTATACATTTCCACTACTATTCCAGCAAATAAAAGCACTGAAATATAAATGTAAAATAATAATAATAAAATAAAAATAAAACAATAATAAAAACAGCAAGTAAAACAAGAAAAACGTAGCAAATAGCATAAATTTCAGTTGTGGCACTATTATGTTGCAGAGGTTGATTTCAAAAGAAAGTAGAAAATAGTCCAGGAAACATTTCAGTATTCTCTCACTTTTTTTTTTAGGTAATATTTCAGTGTCATAGACAATATTCAATTTTTTAAATGCTCAGATGACTGTAAATAATGGCTACAGTCTGTACTTTTAAATGGTATGTGCTAGTAATAACCAATATATATATAAATATATATGTGACCCTGGACCACAAAACCAGTCATAAGGGTCATTTTTCTGAAATTGAGATGTATTTATTGAGAATAAATAAGCTTTCCATTTCACCAATTCCAACAAAATACACTGTTTTGAAATTGTTTTCTCAGCTGACCAGGGCGCCCTATTTAACGTCTTGAGAAAATGATTTTAATTACATGCATGAATTTACAGTGAACCAGCTCTGGTTACATTAATACATAAAATAGTGAGACCCAAGCAAAAACTTTATATGTTAGCCTTTGGTTGGAGGTATGGGGTCAAAGGAATTTGAAAAGGACATATTGTCAAATCAGTCCTGCTACACAGCTCCCGTGGGTGAGCAAGGATATCACCTCTCTCACTACATGAGAGGCTTGGGAGAAACTCCCGTCAGGTTTTGGAAACCTCAGACAGAAACGAGAGCAGAATGTAAATGGCTTCTTTACTCTGACTGGTGAGAATTTTCCATTATACCAGTGAGCCAAAAACGGATTCGTGCCAAGATGTCTGCAAGAGCAAACAAACAGAATTAGACAGATGCTGCTGAGCTTTTCTCAAAGACTGATGTTCAATAAACTGCTACACCTCAATTTATTTTCTTATGTTTGTTCTTTTTTAAGTGCAACATATTCAATGAAGAACATTTTACGTATATGGATACATACTGTGGTGCAATCTATTAAATGTACTCTACATTCTTAAAAACAAAAGCTCTTCATTGGGATCTGTGTTTCAATGAAGAACCTTTAACATCCATGGAACCTTTGTATTGCACAATAAGTTCTTTACAGTGAAAAAAAGGTTATTTAGATTTTGAAAATGTTCTCCACGCAATATGTGACCCTGGACCACAAAACCAGTCATAAGGGTCATTTTTCTGAAATTGAGATGTATTTATTGAGAATAAATAAGCTTTCCATTGATGTATGGTTTGTTAGGATAGGACAATATTTGGCCGAGATACAACTATTTGAAAATCTGGAATCTGAGGGTGCAAAAAAAAATCTAAATATTGAAAAGAAAATCGCCTTTAAAGTTGTCCAAATGAATTCTTAGCAATGCATATTACTAATGATAATACATTTTTGATATATTTACAGTAGGAAATGTACTAAATATATTCATGGAACATGATCTTTACTTAATATCCTAATGATTTTTGGCATAAAAGAAAAATCGATAATTTTGACCCATACAATGTATTTTTGGCTATTGCTACAAATATACCCGTGCGACTTATGACTGGTTTTGTGGTCCAGGGTCACATATTGGTAAAAATATTGGTTATTACAAGCACATACCATTTAAAGCTTTCAGAATATGATCAAAAGCAAACATGTAACATACAAAATCATTTAATATTTGACATATTTCAACTTTACTACCATAATAATCTTATAAGAGAGTGCAAATTAACAGATATTTATTTGAGAAATTATTTACACACATTGCTAAAAATGTAACCTTTGTATTGTTTACTTTTTTTTTTTTTACCAAGTAGACAAATGTGTCAGGAAAGAGCATGCTTGAGATGAAATATGAGACAACGAAGTATTTTTTCAATCACATTTTATCACTCATCCAACTTATGGAAATGTATGAAAACTGTTAAATGTCTGTATTGATACATTCAATTTTAAGTATAAAATTAGCCTTTACAATTCAAAGTAATTGGCTACTGTATTTAAAATGTCCACCAGAGAATACCTCTAAAAAACAAAACATATCTTGGACATGTATTGGAAATTACATTTACATTAGTTAGGTTCAGAAAAGATAACCAAAAATAACTGAAATCTGCTGTGATGTTGGATATTCTTTAATAACTTTTGAGCACGAGACAGACTGACAGAGGACTGAGCTCACAGGCAGCTGCTGTCGGGCTTGACTCTGCACAGTAATCAAAGCCTGATTGTTACTCTCACAGCCGTACAACACATCTCAGTCAACTTCTGACAAAACCCTCACACAGGCTTACAGTGTTGCTTAGTAACCAAAGCACGTGGCCGACCTTATATGTGTGGTCATAAAAATGTATTAAGTTATTTTATTTATTTCTCGATTTTGCTTCATTCACTATCTCACTTGCAGTTGTATCTCACCAGTAGCAGAATGACTGTATGACTGTAATGTATTATATTATATTATTACTATATTAGTTTTTATTTTTAATTCTTATTTTTCAAGTTTTTATTTGTAAAACCACACAAGTAATAAAACCGATTTTCCAAAAATAATTATATTCTGCTGTATACATGGATTATATATATCTGTATATATAGATAGAAAAAAGTTATATTTTTAATCCACAAGGATTCATTTAATTGATCAAAAGTGACAGTAAAGACATTTACAGTATATTGATAAAAAAAAGATTTCTATTGCAAATAAATGCATCCAATGTTTTCAACATTGATCATAATAATTTTAAAAATATATATTGAGCAGCATATCAGTATATTAGAATGATTTCTGAAGGATCATATGACTCCGAAGACTGGGGTAATGATGCTGAAAATTCAGATTTACATCATGGGAATAAATTAAAATTTTAAATATATGAAATTAGAAAACAGTTATTTAAAATTGTAAAAATACTTCTCAGTATTAATCTTTTGACTATATTCCTTATCAAATAAGTGCAGTGTTGGTGAGCATGAGACTTCTTAAAAATGATATATATATATATATATATATATATATATATATATATATATGTGTGTATTTTATATTTT